>NW_010293269.1:1727-24971 GCF_000700745.2 Antrostomus carolinensis
TGTATTTTGAAATCTAGTCCAGCACCTGCCTTCCAAAAAATATGCTCAGCCCTAAGATGACAGTAATTCACAACTAGTCTAGATTTTATCGAAGGACAAAGTTTGCTCAAGACAAATATTATACCCTCCATGGTGGCTCTGGTTTTATATCTATGGACAATTCAAGTCTGAACAAACTCACCAGTGGACTCAAAATTCACAGCTTATCAGATTTAAAGGCTCATCAAGGGACTTTATTGTACAATTTGATAACTTGGAGTGCTGAGACCAAATGTGAATGTAGTTTGTAGGGAGTAAAAATAGAAACAGTAAGGCCCTAATTATCAGCAGCCTACAAAAAGGGACCTGTCAAAAATTTCTAACACCTGCTAAAAAAGAAATAATTTTTACAGGTCAAAATCAGGGGTCTACTGCATGAGAAGCCCTCTATGTCATGGGGCTGTGCTGATTTGTGGCTTTACAACAAACTGTTATTCCCCACATGAATAGAAGGAAGGGGCTTGCTCCCCACATGGCTCATAAGCCAATACACTCTTTTCTCCAGTGGGCAGCATCTGCGAGTAGGGGAAGGTTGGCAAAATGCCTATTACACATGCAACACGTGTGGGAGCACTTTGAGGGTTGACCATGGCCAAAAATCCCCCAAGTTTTAAGCTTCTCTCATTAATATTTTGGTCCCATTCCTGTGTAGCAACTGCAGATAGAAAAAAAAACAGAATAGCAAGGTCTGATCCTACCCAGCCATAAAAACAATTAATTGAAACTGATGAAAATTAAAGAAACTTTTGCTAAGCTGTGTGAGGAGGGCAGGAAAACCAAAGACAACAAACATGCAGAAGAAAAGGATCATTCCCTGGATGCAACAAGTTCTTCTCTATGTAACAACGTTTCTAAGCGCTCTCTCATTAACTCCTAATTATGAAAAGCCTAGAATAATTTCAAACATCATCATTTTTACAGTCTTTTATGGTCAACTAATTCTGCAGCAGAAAGTCTTCAAATTCTGAACAGCTCATCATTAGAAAAAAGTAGAGCTGCAGCACTATCCTTGGTTACGCTGAAGGTTAAACAATTTATACAGGATGCCACAATCCAACCGGATGGTGTTGGCTGTGTTGCTCTTGCAATACCGTGCTACAAGTACCAAGCAATCGGTGGTAAGCAGTGGCTTGACTATGCTACCAGAGCAAAACACTTAACAAAACAGGAATAGATGCATACACACACACAAAAGACTAATCAATAGGAATCTTATGTTAAAACAAAGCTATTTACAAAACCCAGAACTAAAACTCAGTCAATTTATACCTCACAAATAGCTACCATACAATACTGTAATTTAAATTATGCATCTGGGATAACATCAAACACTTGCAAAAAATTAATCTGTTTCTTACACATACTTGTTTAACTACATTTTAAAGTGCATTTTTCTACTGCCAAAATCTGATGCAACTACAGTCTTATACTTGGTATCTAAAACAACAAAACAAAACTCCAAGGTCCCAGATAAAGCAAAACTTATTTCCGTTACTGAGCACATATATCCACGTTAAGCACTCGTGATCAAAATTACTACCTTAGTGTCATATTTTGGATGCCCGTGCCTGAGCTCTGGCGGGGACTGCAGGGCCCCTCAAAGATGAGGGGCTGCCCCGAGCCGGACATGGCCAGTTCCAGCCACCCCAGCGCAGGGCACAGCTGAGCCCCTCAGCCGGGCTGGCAGCGCCTCGGGGAAGGGGTGTTGGGGAAAGGGCCAAATGCTGCTGGGCGGCGAGGGACAAAGCATGGGGCAGCTGGTGTTCCTGACAAGAGCTGCAGCCATGGAGGGCCCAGGCGGGAGCATGGGAATGTGTGAGGAGGAAGAGGTGGCAGGAGAGGTCATGGACTGACCGCAGCCTCCCACCCTCTGCACTGCCCAGGCCAGGGGAGACAGAGGAGTCAGGAGTGAAATCGAGCCTGGGAAGAAGCTGCTCTACTTTTCAACTGTTTTTCACAGAATCACAGAATGATGGGGATTGGAAGGGACCTCGAAAGATCATCTAGTCCAATCCCCCTGCCGGAGCAGGAACCTAAATGAGATCACACAGGAAGGTGTCCAGGTGGGTCTTGAATGTCTCCAGAGAAGGAGACTCCACAACCTCCCTGGGCAGCCTGTTCCACTGCTCTGTCACCCTCACCATAGAGAAGTTTTTTCCCAAGTTTAAGCGGAACCTCCTGTGTTCCAGCTCACACCCATTGCCCCTTGTCCTATCGTTGGGCATCACTGAGAAGAGCCTGGCTTCATCCTCATGACATTTGCCCTTAACATAGTTGTAAACATTAATGAGGTCTCCCCTCAGTCTCCTCTTCTCCAAGCTAAAGAGACCCAGCTCCCTCAGCCTTTCCTCATAAGGGAGATGCTCCACTCCCTTAATCATCTTGGTGGCTCTGCGCTGGACTCTCTCAAGCAGTTCCCTGTCCTTCTTGAACTGTGGGGCCCAGAACTGGACACAATATTCCAGATGCGGCCTCACCAGGGCAGAGTAGAGGGGGAGAACATCCAAATCTATTTTTAATGGACAATAAATTAATTTGCTCCAACTCAAGTCTGTTTTGCCCATGACAGTAACAGTAGTTGATCTCCCTATTTCTATCTCAACTCATGAGCTTTTTCATTTTATTTTCTCAGCATGTCCTGCTGATGAAACCAGAACAAGTGAGCAGCTGCCAGTCAGCCAAGGACAACTCACCACACATGGACATGGAAGAGATGGGCTGACCACCTTATCATTACATTCTTGACTTTACACATCTCTTCAGATCCATGTACCTGTTGCCACATGCCAATCCCCGGTTTTGTTTGTTTCATTCTTACCAAGGTCAATATATATATATATATATGAAACTATTTATGACATATGAAGTCGGACAAACAGGGATACCTCCAACAGAAACTTTGTAGATACAGTACAGTGTATCATCAGCATCCTTCCCATTTGTTCAATCCTAGCTAATAAAACAGTAAAATCTGTTTAAACAACCAAAAGAGTTAATGCACTTCAGTGGGTATTAGCAAGAATACAAGAGTCTTGTACACTGGAAATTAAAATAAGCTTGCTGCCTAGGACAGAGGGACTGAAACATAATAGTTTAAAAATGTCATACTCTCCAGCTAATGAGCTTTTAAAATTTAATTTATAGCAATTGTATTTTTCTAAATGCATCCATATTTAATTTATTTTTAAATTTTAATAATGTGCTCATTAACCTAGGAATGATTTACTTTTATCTACCTTCTTATTGCCAGTAGAAGTGACTGTGGTTGGGACACGGAACGACAATAATGCCATAATGAAAAATATGAACGTGTTTTCAAAGTCTCTTCACACCTGTTTCCTAGCATTTTAATTTATTTTCATACTTTGCACATCATGCTTTTATCTTCACCTTCACAGCATTATGTATTTATTACAGTTAAGTAATCAGTGTCTTTATTTTCTAATCTGCTGGGCTGTAGTGTTTTAGTCTGTATATGAAGTGAAAAGGCTATCAAGTTAAAATCAGATTATTAGAGTATATTAGATATTCTGCATAATTATGGGCCCAGTGGAAGGCTAAGAAGGATAATGCATTACAAACCTCATTTACTAGGGGTTATTTTTTATTACATAAATGAAGCTTTCCTTATCTTAAATTGTATCTCACTAGAATTCTTGCTGAGCTTAAGAACTGTTGGCCCCTTTTTTAAAAAAAAAGGAATGTTGTTGCACTTTGTTGTGTGTCAGCAAAAGGATTCTGAAATGTAAGGACTCTGTAGAAAAAAAAGCAACAAGACCTTCACAACTAAGGACCTGATGCTTTATTACTTGTCAAGAAACATCAAAGCAAAATAAATAAATTAAAATGATGTACCATTTCAGTGAGAATGGCAGCCTGTCATATAAATTTAATCCCAAGGATTTAAATTGGTGTTTCACAGTAGCATTAGAAAAAGACAGAAACCAATTAAAACCATGCTGGATTCCAAGGACATTGCGATATTGACTCTGCTTCTGTCATGTAAAATAAATTTAGACCTGATTCAATGCTGAGTGCAAGGAACTAAATTCTGTAATGATCTATTTCCTCAAGTATTTTGCAGTACTACCTTAAAAATACTGTAAAACAGTCAACAAGTTTGTTGAGCCAGGAGGCATAGCCATATTTATAAAGTAAATCCAACCATTAGGCAAATTATTTTCAGACCCAGATTTCAGTCCTAAATCTATATGCAAAAGCGAGCCTTAACCAGTTTTCAGAAGGCAGGACACAGAAAAAAACAAAACAAAACCAAAACCAAACAAACCTACAGAGTATAAACAAAGTATTGCACATTTTGTTTAAAAGACAGACAGCTCGACAACAGGAGGAAAAGCTGCCCATTTACTTTGTCCTTGCTTCTACACTTTGGCCCAAAGCAAACTTGAATGCAGGAGGGAGAAGGCTTCACCTTCACTGGGCTCAGCTGGGCATACATAGCAGAAGCCCATCCCAGGGCACTGGCAGTGGGGCAGGGAGGGAAGGTAGAAATGAGGCAAAAAACAGTTGGTTACAGCATGAGCGTACCCAGGGAGATGGCCAAGACCAGAAGGTTTCTATACAGCAGGAGTAAGCCCAAAGCCAGCCTTGGGAAGATATGAAAAGAAGTGAAGGAAATCTCCTGGAGTTGCTAGGCTGGAGAAACAGCCATCTACATCTACAACCTACTATGATACCGTGAATAGGATAGGTTTGTTGACAAGCAGTTATTTCATTTTACTTTGTAGTTTGGAGTTTCTGCTATTTACAGAAGTATCTTGTCTTAGTTTCCATTTTTGTGTTCCAGTAAAGAACAACTCTAAATATTGAAAGTTTTTGGTATTATATAGCATGTTCTTGTCAAGAAATTTTTCATTCTGAAGTTTTGCAGTTCAGTTTATTCCCATTGGTCAACTCATTTCACAGGCACACCATCACTGGGAGTGAAGTTCACTTCAAGTAGTTTTTCCCAAAAGCCTTATTCTACATTGACTTAATTTCTTCCCCTTTAGCTCCTTTGCCACACTATTAATATAACTCTAGGTAAGTCAGATGCTACTACCTCCAGAATGAGCATCAGAAACCAGAGCATCACTCTTCTGCACACACAATATTAGAAATGGCAGCAATTACTGAAAAATACATTATGTATAAAATAACAAGAGATTTGGGGGGGTGCAGGGGAAAGTGCACATATGTATGTGAGCAATTTCTAAGTTTAACTCCACTCCAGAATTGCAGCAAGAGGAAGCTGCTGTAAAATTTGCAAGAGGATAGGTCATAAGGGAAGCCTGACTGCCTAAATCTCACCAGCACAACAAAGAAATTCTAGCTATGACACCACTGCATTAAGGATTTAGCAACAAAATACTGGATACGGGAATAAGAACCAGATAGCTATATCGATGCAGGTGTACCATCACAGGAAGCTATGCAGCAGCATCTCCTGTGGTGTGACATAGGAGAAAGTAGACTTATGTCACCACAAGCCACAGGTGATACCATATCCCCAAGTATAACCTCATTTGTGTAAGATTTGAAAAAAACTGGTTTCAGTTTTCAGAGGTAGGTTATAAGTTGGTTCATTGGTTCAGTCACACAAGCTGGCTAGCTATTTAGCTGCATTTAAATAGAACTATACACTGCTTTTAGAGTCCAGGCTGGTATATGCCTGGATTTGCATGAGGTGGACTTATTGACGTTAGTTTTGGGAATTTCTGGCTCTAGAGTCATTATTGCTGTCAGTTTTCCTTTTTGCCCTAGTTCTAAGCTCTTCCATATAGCAAGCTCAATTTGTGATTTTGTTTCATTCTCCTTAAACACCAATGGTTTCCAGTATAGCTTTCCTCATGTGACTAAAGGCACTAACCTTTGCTAACTTACAACTTGACATGACAGTTACACTTTTTTTTTCCCTCATAAACAGATTTCTTACCATTAAAGTCTCTCTTATGAAAAATAAAATTAAAATACAAGTACAACCTCAATTACATAAGAAATTATCCTAATGTTTTTTAGAAACCTCATTTAAAACAAGGTGTGAAGATTACTTTCTCTGCATGTATTTTGGTCAAAAATAAGGAAATACACAAAGCACCAACTACAGGTAAGGTTCTTCAGTGACTATACTTTTGCTTGACAATTAAGAATTTGAATATCATACCATACCAATTACGGTATTATTGCACCACAAACTAGTTGCAACAGTCACAGTGTTCTGCTTCTTTGTAGAAAAAGAATTTAATATTCTTGTGCCATTATAAAACAAAAATAATCTATACCTTGTGAGTATCTCTATGCATCTCTTAGAAGCAGTGAAATAAATACACTTTCATTGTTTCCTAGACATAGATCCTATTACATGTCTGTCTTCACAAACTGTAGTATCTCCAGCTCTGTGCTATTTTAATTAGGTCACAAAAGCAGAAAAAAAAAAAAAATAAAAAAATCTACAGATAGCTTTAATCTCAAGTAATGCAAGAAACATGCTTTCAATAGAAATTCTATTTTCACATATGACTGCTTATTTATTTTTTGAAGTCTTGGACAACATAGTACACTTATATTCCACACACATTCACTTAATGAATTGGATTATGTATAATAATGAAAGGTGCTGAAAATGTTTTAGCACAAACACCAGTGGAACTTCTCACTCAAACAATAAATCAAGATACAGAATATATGAAAAACAATGTATTTTAATAGCACTATCAATATAAAAGATGAAGATTTTTCCTAGTAGGTGATTAATTTAGTTGTCTCTAAAAAATTAAGTTCTAATAATTGCTTTTTAATACAAATGTTGTACAATCAGTTCTGAAAGCAAGTCCTTACATAGCATATCACTGAATTCAAATACAACATCATTTCTTAGATTTATTAACACTACTATGATGACAAAAATCCATTATAAAAATGCTACTTATGCAGCAACTTTGAGGGAAAAATATATATGTTCTATACCTTCATTTCAGTATAAAGAAGATTCTTGTTTTTATGACGACAATCTATTACTGCTGAAGTGAAAAACCTCTTTTCTTGAAGTAAGACTTTTCCTTTTACCCTCAATGGCCTTTTTAGAAGTCTCAGGTCACAAATTCTATATAGACTGGTGACCCAAGATTAGGGATCAGTGAAAAACAGGCTATGTATCTATTCTGCCTCCACTGAGTACCGATTTGACAAAGAAGTGCTTAGTAGAATCTCCAGATAAAATGGCAAAATTTTCCTCTCTGTCTGGGGAGGAAGGGAAAGTCCACATTACAAGACTTAAATTTAGCCATTTTCTGGGCAACAAATCTCTCAGGATCATGGAAAATCCAGGCTTTGTTCACTTTTAACGATATCACAAGAAAATTACATATACCAATATTTAGATTATTTACACAATTTCTTAAAGCAAAATTAAATGTATAGAAACAGATAATGAAAAAAGAAAATACTCAGAGGCAGTGTCAATTTTGTGCATTATCATGCTAAAATGTATTGTCAAACATACAGGAGTTTATACTATCTGAAGAAACAGTATTTGCAAAGTCTTAAAAACACAATCCCAATGACTGAAAGTCTACACTAATTTCCAAATTTGAAGTCTGATCAACTTGATTCTGGCATTATTTTTAAGAAATTACAAATTTTAATTAAGATCAGATAGTAAAATATGTAAATAATTGTGAAAGCCCTATTGTATCTCTAGCAATTGATCTGCATATCTTTTCTGAACATGTGGTCCATTGCTTGGTCACTGTATCATGTACCAGAACCAAAACAAAACCAACAGGATACTACGGTATTGTCATCTACTCATAATTGTTCAAGAATCTGTTCAGACTCAAATCTGAAGTTTAAGTAGCTCCAGAAATTTGAATCCCAACATCAAAATACATCTCAACTTCTAAAGAGTTTACACCAGCTTTCAAATTATTTCTTTTATTCACTTTGGTTTTTTGCAACATACAAATAAGACAGGAATTGCAGAGAGTAAGTGACATGATAAACTCATATTCCCATTGTCTACTCTGAAAAAATCTTAGCCAAGCATGGCAGACAGCATGTTGGAATTTATTTTCTTTTTATGTTTGTTGTTGTGAAATATTCAGCATATTCTACAGTGATTTGAGGGTTGGGAAAATGTTAGTTAGGGATCACATTTAATAAGGATAATTTCTATTTTGATGTGAAGAAATCAGACTAGATACTTTTTATGCCAGCCCCAGGTTTTTCTAAAATTTTCTTCGGCATAATTTGTACTATGATCACATTTTACACAAATATAGCATTCCAAACATTATCCTCTTTCCCCGCAACACTATCTAAAAGTTTTCATAATCTATGAAAGTCTCCAATATACTCCTCAAACAAATTTAGTATTAGGTCACCATGTCAGATCAAAACTGCTAACAGGAAGCACATGGCAGAGTGGAACATTTTTAAACATCAGGAGGTCAGGTCAATTGACACTAACAAGAACCCATGTAAAGTTCAACAATTTTGGAGCTGCGTAGAGCTACACAAAGCTGTATTTTGAAACTACATGAAGATAGCCGAAATATGCAATTATTCATATTAATGTAATTGAAAGACCATTATAATGAGTATAACACTGTTGCTCTCACAGTTAGGATATACAAGAGATATCGGAGGACCATTTAGATTTATATACCAACATTTTCCTTTCCCCGTACTTGTCCAAGTAAATTACAAAGGATGAATAAAATAGAAAATACAATCAATGAATCAGGTACAGTCCTACAAGGTCAACAAAAGAACACGAACAAGATGCAGCTTCTGCATCTGTTGAGTTGTTCCTTAAAAACCTTGTATTATTTCTGCTTATGAGGAAAACTTGAGGTGTGCTCAGGCATCTCAGCATTTGACACCTAACTCACACTGTTAATTATATGCATTATTTGTGGATGTAAATTTGCTTCTAGAATGATTATAATACTATACTACATTTCCTTTTAAGAAGTGCTATTGCTTGCTCTCTTACTGAAAATTACTCACCTACATCAAATAAATCATATCAATGCCCTCATATGCAAATCAAAATAGTATGAGCATTTTACCTGTGGGCTGGCAAATACTGCAAAGTTCATTGCTACATCAGTTTCTATTGAACCATAAAACACATCAACATTTACTACATGGATTTCAATTTTTAAACGTTTAATAATACATTAGCCATGTCCATTTTGAAGAAACCAAATTAATATAAATGTAAAGATCTGAAAGAGAATTTCAAAAAATGATTACATGGCTGAGTACTGTAACACGCACAATTCATATTTTATACTTAGCCACTTTTTTCCATTTGGAAATATGATTTATAATTTAGAAATGTAGCCCTATTCTCAAAATATAGGGGTCTTGTATTATAAATCTGATACATAAAAACTTCCTTTTTAAAACACAAGTTCCTCTACAATTTAGAGCCAGATAAAGTCAGAATTCAATATGCACAACGGATAATTATGAACATATTATAATTATGAAAGTATGCGGCAATAACATAGAAGTAAAAAACAAAATTAAGGACACTTGGAAGCATAGATACTTAAGGCAAGTTACAGTATTGCACTGCAATGATTTCTTTATGACAATATTTAGCTAGAGAATTGTTCTTGCATTGCACAAACTGTGAAAGGAGTCTGCCAGCTTAGCATGTTTCTATAAAGTGAGGTGCATCTTTCTTTCCTGATTGAGTGGTTTAGTCTGTAAAGCTACAATAGAGCTACCTTTAAACTGAAATTACTACCAGTCCTTTTGTGGTGTATTTCTCATTTGAAAAGACTGCCAGATAGTAATTCCGATGAGTAATCTTGGTATTTCTCCTTCCTTTGTAATGAATTCTATCTAACATTAGTCTGGTTTTCCAGAGCTGCCTTCCACCTCATTAAGATACCTGTAAAGTCAAGCGCTAGAAAACTACGCCTGAACTCAACCCATTTCTCTAGGCTCGGCACAATTTCATTAACCAGCACCTCACTGTTTCCCACTCCTGTTTCCTGTCATGCTCCTGTCACGCACCAGAGCTGGAGAGAGACAGCAACACTGCAAAGCAGCCGAGGGACACACATCTATCTGCCAGGGGTTCTGTGCTCAAGTAAACTCAGTGTGCTTGGGTGGAGCCTAATCCCATGGTTTGATATGCAACAAGCTACAGGAATTGCACTGACCTTCACACGTCCAGCCAGGTAAAAGCCAAAGGATTGCTTCTGTTAGTAGTAATGCAAGCTTATCTGTAAGGTACCACAAAACATAAGAGGGAAAGAAGAGATTGAGAGATCCTGTAGAGAGCTAAGAGAGTTGAATTCTACAGAGAGCTAACTCATTCTTCCTCCAAATGTTTGGACCACATAGACTCAAATCTGCTTTTGCAAGATACAAATAACTCCCTGCCTATTTCCATAATTACTTAGTTCTTACAAAAAACAAAAAGTGCCTCTCATGAAGAAAAAGGGAGGCAGGCTCTCACCTAGCCATTGTCTTTCCCCAATAGGATCTTTCATTGCAGAAGATGATGCTTCAAGGACGAACCAAGCAGTGACTGAGCCTCACAGAAACCATCTTTTTTCTTGCTTTCTCCTCTTTTGGGGGTTCATTGTTCAATGACTGGACAATATCAGTAAAGCAAGGCCTTAAAGCAAGTAGAGACTGAGAACTAATCCTCTGGTTTGCTTTGCTGGGAGAAGCTAGGAAAGTGGTAAAAAAGTAGCATTTTATTCATCTCTTATATCTACTAGCTTAATTTCCTGAATATAAATGAAATAGGCTTCTCAATTTCCATGGTGATCAAGAGGAGAATCACATTCATAAGACTTATCTGTAACACTTCGTTTTCTCATCTGTGATGATAATAGCCTCAAACTCTTAACTTGTTCTATGCCACTGAAGCCTCATGACAGGAAACACGTTTTCAGAAAAGTGTATATTTGAGCAACATTAATAGATTTGAAGACAACTTATTTTTCAAAGCACCAAAGACATCTCAGCAATAATCTTGTTGAAAACCAAAGTCGGATGACAATTGAACAGAACACCAGATGTAAAAAATGACATTCTAACCAAAGTCATTCAGCAGCACAGTCAGATTAAGGTAATTTCCATAAGGAAACTGCACAAGAACAGTGAAGAACCTACAGAACTTTGACATTTAGCAGTACAAAACTCTTGAATGACTTGTGCCATGTGGAGGGTCAAATTTTAAAATGCAGAGTTACTGCACACCAAGGCAGAATCTATAACACCACAAATATCAAGAAGCTTTCCAAGCGTGTTTCGGCAACTGTTCAAAGCTATAAATTACACATCACAGTGAAGTGTTCATCAAAGGGAGAACAGAACAGCCTTTAAGATGTGATCACTTCTGGTTCTTTAGTGATCACAATGTAAATTCATACCATTGCTCTATTTATATAGCTGCACATTTAGTCTCTGCAAACCTCAGTAGCAATTATATGGCACTACCAGACTTCCAACTCAGTAAAAAAAGACTGCATTGAATGCTGACTAAATATCAAGCCAAAAACCAATCTCTCTTCCACGCCCTCCCCCAAACCTTAGGGGACAAACTAAGGGGACAAACTATAGTGAGAAATGAGGTATTTCTAGCTGCATGACAAGAGGTGCATCTCAAGCACTCCTGCTAAAATGAGGTTACACGTTTGTATCAGACAGAGAGGGACCACGTCACTCAATCACTTTGGGTTATTACTGGAAGACAGATACTTTCTGCTTGTTTTGCTGCTGCTGCTGGAAAGAGAAAAATATTTCTGTTCTAGCAGAAGGAGCATGATACAGTATTCTAGACTGTAGATCTGCCAATATTGCCAAGTTACGAGGTCAGGTCACAGTGAAGGCAGTAATATAGCTTAATAAAAAGGAGAACTTAAAGGGTCAAGACTTTAGAAGAAATCAAAATTCTTTCACACTACTTACATATTGCATTTTCAAGAAGATTTTTATCATAACCAGGGGGATTAGCTTGTCATAGCAGTGTTATGTGCTAGGTTTTAGTTCTGCAAAGATACAGGTGTGTTCACAGTACTTCAGGAGATGGGGCTTTAATGAAAAAGAGAACAGAAAAAAAAAAACAACAAATGGCATGAAATCTCAATACAACTATGAGCTGGCAACCTGGATTCTTGGATAAAACAACTGGGTATGTTGGTGACTACAGCTATCTTTGAAATTCTGTTGCTCTTGAATCCCATTCTGTTACAATATACCACTTTACATTAGGTACCACTTACTCTAGTTTCCTCTCTCTAATTTTCCTTGAAGCACTTTCCTTTGAAGCGATTTAAAATGCTCCTAGCATCAGTCTTGCTACAATTCACACGTGCAATGAATTTTCAAAGCACTGCAATTCTCTTGTAAATTGTCACATCTGAACCCAAGACCTGTTCCCATACCTGTGTTGGCTGTTGCCTTTTTTTGTTGTTGTTTTCCCTGATGGTAGGGCAAGGAATATTCAGACCTAATTCTCTTCTGGTACAGTTGTATACAGAAAGGTCTGCCCTTCCTTCTTAGTCTTAAATAATGAAGAGCAATATCTTCAGTCCTAGTTTTAATCTTTGGAATTACTTTATAAAAATTAGGTAAGAAAATATTGTAATAGAAACAGTTAAAAAGTCCCACTGAACAATATGAGAGGACTCAGAAGACTTCTGGATGCCAAAGTCTATTTGTCCATTGCAATGGCTCATTTGGTAATGACCTGGCAAACATTGATAATTCATTCCAAAAGCAGAATTGTAAGAAAGCTATTACAACTTTATCGTTTGCCACTTTTCAGCCATAAGTAAATAAAATTCTTTTCCTCCATGAAATACACTTATCTGAAGAAGTACAGAGAACTAATCCTCTCTTTGATCTCTGACAGATGACACTACCAGAAGAAAATCTGAAGTGGGATGTACATAAAAGAAAATCCCTCTTGGGAAAAATGTTATAACTAGGCCAAACAAGCGTGCCAGGTGCAGAAGCCTATCGAAGAGACATAAAACATTAAATTAATGTTAAGAAATGGATGTAAGGAAGGCAACATTAGCAACCGTAACATGGATGACCCCTTCAAGAAATTACAGAAAACAAAAGGTTTTTGGGGTTTTTTTCTAACAGAAAAGAGAACACTAAGTAAGAGTGAAGGATCCACATTTTCAGATGTAGCTCCAGAAATGAGTGTACCAAAATGTGATCTTCCTGTTCAGATGAGCAACTAAAGGTTAGTCTCATTATTTTTAATAGCTTGTCCCAATCTCTCTCTCCCTCCAAGATCTTCCAAGATCTGGGGAAGCTGATTATAGGATACAATAAATATATGAAGAATACGTATAGTACAGCAGTGAAATAATATGGAAGGAGAAAGGAGACTTTTTTCAAAGAAAATACAGGCAAAAACTTTTTCATCTATTGTATTTCCCTGTTGAAAATGTAGTCTAATTTTACTAAGATCTTGAAATAAGCAACTATTAAATATGAATTGGAGTATCCTCATTCAAAACATTCTGTTGAGTGTACTCTTGCCTAAATAGACACGAAATACAGCATCAAATACTGAAGAGCAGTAGGCCCACATCAGTTCTCATTCTTTCTAATATTACATCTATTTTTTCCATTAAAATAAGTTAGATCTGATACAAATTAAGGTGATTATCAGCAATCTGAGACAGTTGAAAAAGCTAAAAAAGCACTGCTAACTATTAAGAATCCCAAGAACAGTGAACAACCAGTATTTGTTGTGATTATGAGTCAGAAATTAAGTCATTTTAGAGTGCAGTATTTCTCAAATGCAATTCTCTGCCAGCTCCCAGGAATAGAAAATACTACAGAAAGCGGAAAAATGGTGAAAAAAGCATCTAGAGGAAGCTCAGCACCCTCAGACACGAGACTGTGTTTAGAGGATTTCATCCTTGCAAAATATTCTAGTACAAAAGCTAGGTCATTCCAGATGGGGATTTAGATTTGGGGAAATATATTCTCATCATGGTACATTTAGTCAGTGTTACTAGAAAGGCTTCTGTGAATGCTAAATTCACTTACAAGAAACAAAACAGCAACACCTCCCCCCTCATCCCCACATTAAAAAAAAAAACAAAAACAAAACAAACCAACAACCTTCACAGCAGATTAAAACCCCAAACAATAAACAACCAAATAACAAAAGACCACCTCTTTCTTCAAGATGACCTTATTCTGGACTATGAAAAAATGATATTAATAAGAAACCATCCCCACCACCCCCTCATGTAATAAATATATCACTTTTTTGGGGGGTACATTATTTATAGATAAACAACACTGCAGTGATGCCTCACTTTCATGAGTGTAAGAACAGATTAACAAAGGGTTGTGAGGTTTAGTTTTATTCAAAGCCCTCTTTTACACAGCACCAAATCCAAAATCCTCTCTAGAATTTTCTTGGAACTCACTTTTTTTTTTCAAAGCTCTTTCAGACTTTGCCTGGTTTACTGTGATGCATCTGCAATAAGCTCTCATGTTCACAGTCTCTTCTACTTGCACATCTAATCAATCACCTTTCTGAGCTTACTCGTATTAAAAAACGTGTCTTCATTTTGGATGCTGAAGTACACCTGAGCTTGGGGGTAAAGCCAACACTAATTCATAACAGAAGCATAGCTGTCTTTTGCATGCGTTCTTAGAAAAAAGCTGTGATTACATTAACTTCAATGGCATTTCATCAAAATCACACCACCACAAATGAAATAGAATATTCTTGAATTTTAAGTCCACGGAAGATTCATGTGAAGCTTACAGAACAGTATATTAGCATAGTTATGAAGCAGATGCCAATTCAACTTTCATTATTATGTTTAATTTAACACAATAACTTCTAGCAAATATTATACAACCTTACATGCATAAACTAATCTAAATTATGGTAAAATTTCATATATTTATTAATTCCTTTTGAATGTATGCATTATGTTACACATTGAGGATCTGGTCCTTTAACTTTGCTCAGTCAATTACTGTTCCTGTCTCTGAAATTGCCTTTTTTTTTTTTTTTTTTTTCAGATGAGCACATTTGGAAATAAATTATTAGATGATTAAATGAATGATCATACTGACAGAGACCAAAGTCCACCTAGATCTCAAATCCAACTGCTGCCAACAACTTATGTCAGGTAAAGAAATTAAGAACAAGACAACTACATAATGACTCTTTTCAGGTATAATAAGGGTGAGTGTCACGAGGATGGAGCAAGACTCTTCTCGGTGACAACCAATGGTAGGACAAGGAGCAGTGGGTGTAAGCTGTAACACAGTAGGTTCCGCTTACACTCGAGAAGAAACTTCTTTACAGTGAGGGTAACAGAGCACTGGAACAGGCTGCCCAGGGAGGTTGTAGAGTCTCCTTCTCTGTAGACATTCAAAACCCACCTGGACACCTTCCCGTGTGCTCCGGCGGGGGGATTGGACTAGGTGATCTTTCGAGGTCCCTTCCAATCCCTGACATTCTGTGATAACCGCCTGATCTTCAGTATAGCTCAGGAACCTCCTAAGTCAGAGACAGTATCATTGTGTTGCAGTGAAACTACAAGTGCCAGAATCTAGCCCAAAGCCAAGTCCTGCAGTTAATAATCTAAAGTTCATAAACTCACATCTGACAAAAACACACTTGTACATGTGTTAGAAAACAGAATAGAAAGTAGCAGCTGTATTAAAAAACCCCAAACAAACAAAAACCCAAAACAAACTAAAAGAAGGAAAAAAGAAACAAACAAAACCTCTCAAAGTTTTTCCATGGATGTATTTTAATAAAAATCTTTAGAGAGGTTCCAGGTATTTTTATTTTTCTTAACCTTAAAGTGTACAACCACAACCCAGTCCTGCTTCCACGTACGTGTGGGTATACACTCCCTCAACTCCACTGGTATATGTGCAAGTCTTGTATATTTAAACATATTAATCCCCCTCTGTTAAAAAAAAAAAAATCCAACAAACCAACTCCAAAAAAACCACACACGACAATAAAAAAACCCCACACAAACCCAAACACATGTATAGATGCTGTTTAGTATTCCACATTTGTCTGGAGAGCTGTCTTTGTAAAGCTATTTTTTACTTAATGGCTCACAAAAAAAAAATAAAAAATCATCCTTTAACTGTTAAACACCATGCTTTCCAGGATATATTATAAAATTGACACATTATCCAAGTTGGCTCAATGAATTATTCCTTATCAACACTTATAACCACAAGAAGTGCTGTCAGGACCCCATATTTTACTTCTCTTTAGCCATTACTGTACTTCCTCAGGCTTTGTGCACTTCAAGCCATCAACTGCTCTTAGATTGCCATCTTCTTAACCATTATTGCTCAATTTTACCTTTCAGTGTTGCAAATTCTCCTTCACTGCTGCTTTTTCTCAAGCATTTGTAGATAACTCCCCATCTTGAATTACATGAGTGAAAGACAGGGTTGATAACCGATTATTTTAATGCTATTATGTTAACAATACTTTGTGGAGATTAGGGGGCTGTCAGAAAGTCATCTGGTAAAGGCTTAGTCAGGGATTGCATCCAGGGGTTATTCTGATTTAACAACTACTGGAAATCTTTCTTTGACAACTCTTTTAATGCTCAGTTTAATGATAAAAAAAGAACTAAAGGGAACTCAGTTTTTATTTATCATTGGAACTTTAATGGTTGATGGTTTACTATCAATATTGTCAGCTGGATTCATTGCTTTGTTTTGAGCAGCAGGTGGATCTGATTAACAAAGCGATATCAGGAATCACTCTTGAGCAAACTGAAATCAATGAAACCTGTAGAATGCTTCCCAGTAGATTATGAAACAGACCACACAAACACTGAAAAAGCTCAAGTGGAGTTGCAGTTGTTGGCAGCATCAGAGTTACTTAAGGACATCACATCAGAGAGACGGGATGAATGCACAGCACTCGTGGAGAAAGACTTGGGAAAAAGCAAAAGTTGGTGTTAAAGGTGGGATATAACACTTCAGAACGCTGAAGCTATGAAAAAACAAATAGAAGGAAAATCTGGCTGGTTCAATATGAAAGTATAGACAGGCCAAAAAATGTTTAAAGCTGTCAGTCTTTAGGTCCAGTATCAGGTACAAAAGAAGGACTTAAAGAAGATAAGGTGATACCATGAAAAGCTAGAATACCTCTAGCAAACACTTCTATAAGCTCAGTTCAGAGTGGTCGAGCATGAGCTCAGATACTTTGGCACCAAGAACTGCATGTTTGAACCTCACCAGTAATTACAGTGTCCATACGCATACTGAAGACTTGGTACCTACCAGTATAAGTATTAAAAATAGAGGGTTTTAAATTTCATCTTCAATAAAATTCCATCTTTTCTCTCCTCTTTTTTTTCTTCCAAAGGTAAAACAAAGAAGCTGAAATACTTTACCTAAGGTTTTTTTTCCCTTTCAAAAATAATAGAATGAAAGACATTAGCAACCAAGAGAATGAATCTGACAATATTGGAACTTTCTGAAACGAGGTTTTGCATATCTCACTTGGCAGCTGGCAGCAGAATATGACAAATGAGAATTCGCACTCCAAGCTGCTGGCTGCCAGTCATGAGTTATCTTATTCCTTGCAGTGAGAGCAGACCACAGAAAACCAGGCAAGCAAACAGGCCAGAGATACAGGGAAAAGACTAGAGAAAAATCAATAACAAAAAGGAAAAAAAAACCCACCCCAAAAACTCAATCTGATGATGAATACAGTTGTACTTGTACTCAATGCTTTATTTAGTATTGAGAATTCTTGTGTTACATTATCACAAGCTCTAATGAAGGTGATACAAAATTAAAAACCTGGTCCTTGCTATGGGGATGTCTTAATTTGTTTGTCAGTTCATTTGAAGTGTGCCAACTTTTAATTGTTCTTTAAGAGGAACTCAGGACTAACTGAAACTGCTTATTATCATGCAAGGGCTGTAGCAGAGCCCGAGTGGCACCTATCAGACCACCTCCTAGTTGTGATATTACTGACTTCAGAATATATCCTGGCCAAACAAACACTTTTTCAAACTGAACCATGAACTAAGCTCCCTTTCTCCCTCAAAGGAAGAATTTAAGCGAGGAACAACGTCTCTCATTTTCTCCTGTGCTCAACATGTCACGTATGCTTTTACTCTAATACATTTTCTGTGTTGTAACTTAGCTACTGTCAAGCTGATTTCAGCCCTCCAAGAGCACCCTCCTTCCCAGTCTTTTAACCATTCACAGACCACACAAATCCTATTGTTCCTATCTCATAAAATGGCAACTGGTAACCAAGGGAGAGGCCAGATGACATGGCAGCATTTTCAAAGATCGTTTCCTTAATGGAAAACATTGCAAAAACAACTGAAAACAGAACGCGCTGCTTTCTAAGCAGTCTGGAGAGAGGGATTAAATATTATTTTCTGTATCTTCCTCCAGCACTGCAACACTGTTCATCCTTTCACAGGGCCTGCCTTTCCCCTTGCAGCCATGGTACCTGCAGAAAGCAGCCTGCCAGGGGCCACGCTTGCCTTGCTGCAGCTTTTAAGCAATTAGGGTTAATGCTCAAAAGGAGGGGTGCCAAAATGGAGCAGACTGTTTGTGGCTTCTCTTAGGTGCCTGCATTCCTCCCCACCTCCCTCTTAGCTGAGGCAGAGTCAGTCTGGCTCCAAGTATCTTGAATCACTTATGTTTAATCTTTTTATTCTAGAAATATGTAGATTTTTTTTTTTTATGGTTAGTTCCACTGAAGTTTGAAGAAGCAACAGCTAAAGAAACAGCCAGCACCACCACCTATTGGTGAAAACAGGTAATTTTGAGTTATTAATTTGCATTATATTTTGTAAATTTACATGGGTTAATAGTTCAGGTTTTAGGACAGATATTGTTTATTCTAAAAGCTGGGTGAGTATGCTTAAGACTAAATAAGGTCCTGAAAGTGATATGCAGCTTATTTTAAAAAAAAAAAAAAAAAAAAAAAGAGAAATAAGTACCAAAGCTTTCTATAATCTTTTTGTGCAACAGTAATGAAAGCTGGGAGCAGGATACCATACAGATGTGGTTTCTTAGGCTTTTAAAATTTTATTATTTGGATTTACTTAAAGTTTAGAAAGACTTAAAAAAAGGTTACTTATTGCCAGAGACTACTGCAATTACAATCCCTGAAAGAGATTTATGACTTTTCAGGCCTTACATAGCAATATACAGGAGCTTCTCTGAATAATATGAGATTTTAGAAAGCAGAAAAAAAAAAAAAGATGGAATTCAGTACCTTCTTAATATCTTGCAGTTGTGAGGATTCTGCTAAGATTTACTCCAATATAATTTAAGAAAAAATAATGTCTTGAGGCTGACACCATTATCTCCTGCTTATCTTTCTCCTTACCTATCAAAGTCTTTAAGATCAGAAACTCTGCAGATTAAGAGACCCCAGGAGTGTGTTGATCACTTCAAACAGTACATGTCACAGGATAATGTTATTTAGTTAAACACTGAATTTTGCTAAATGCTATTTATTGAAAAAAGAGATTCCTCCAGTATTTCCTAACAGCATAATATACAAGAACCTGAACATTTTCAAGTATCTGTTTTGGACTCACACCTGCTATATAATACTTGAAGATATTCCTTAATAAGAGGTCTTAGAAATGGAACCATCCAGTAAGAGGAATAATAAAACCTGAGATAGCACACTTGCCTTGCCTAGACATGCACTAATTTAGCAGTGCAGTAAGAGAAGAGATGCTTATAAGTATTGTTTTGAAAAATTAGTTAATTTTCTCCATCATTAATAAATAACAATTTCTTTTGAAGCATTTGGAGAAAGAAATTTTGACTGACGACACTCACCTAGGATCGCTTAGAACAAAAAACATGGTTGCTGATTAAAGTCTTGCTGGTGCCTAGTGAAGCCTCTGTATGTTTTCCCACATAAATAATGTCTGGGAAAATGTTGGATAGAGAAACAGAACAAATACTGGAGCTACTTATGTTCATTGGCAATAAAATAAAGGAAGCTTTAAGGCATGTTCCTTGGACAACTTTTTCCACGGTAGATCAGTTTCCTTTAGAAGAAGCTATTTTGAAGAGACAGAGCAAGACATCAGATATGAAAAGTTTCCAGAAATTACCAAATAGAATCAATATATGAATAGCAGGCAAGAGCAGAGTCTTGCTTTAAACAAGAAGAGATCTTGCTTGGCCCTTGAAAGAGTGAGGGACTTCACACCCTACTAACTTCAGCAGAGGATGGAAAGCAACGTGACCATTCCCAATCACATTCTTCCCCATCACGTGTCTGAATACAAACAATGTATCCCATTGAAAAAGGTTAAGATCTCACAGTTGTGTGAGCATACAGTTGCATCTATTAACTGTGGTATTGGCGCAGTTTAAAACAGCCATTACAGAAGTGTTCAAATTTTCTTGGACATCATCAATGTAAAAATATCCAGAAGATACAAGCATAGTCTGATGGTCATTATGCATGCAGAAGCTGATTATTTCTGATGACAACTCAGCCACTTATCTTGGGACTTTATGTCCGCTGAAAGAGAGAGGCTTTTACAAAAGTCAATCCCGACCTCATCTTACTGTTTTCATGAAACTATCATGGTTCCTTGGTCTTAAGTGATCATAGTCAGTTTACAGCACATCATTCTACAGGCAAAGTTAAAGACTTTTCCACACACATCATTATAGACATATCTACAGCAAAATTCATTTGCTGTTTTATTATTAAGTCTCATGTCCTGTCAGTCCCAATAGGGACATGCTGAAACCTTAATTTTAGTGATGTGGAATCATCACTATCAAAACCAATTGCCCCCTCAAAGCAACCTGCTCTTATATCTGTATACAGATAATATTTTCAGAAACACAGACCTCAGCATCCATTGCCTTCCCTTTGCAGACTACACGAACACAACCACACAACTATAGCTCACATGCAGGTTTTTATATCCTAATCAATCAGGCTGATTTTAATTAATCCTAATTGTCCTATTAAGGTTCCTGGTTTACAACAACACAGCCAAAAGGATTCCCCAAGCAGCCTAATTGACTTAATCAGCTCCTTAATAATCCTTCTTCAGGCCTTTAAAATGAGCTAGTCTCTAGTTCATTTTAATAAGCATATTGAAGAGGAAGATAAAGCTAACTTCTGGATTCTAGGAGTCAGATTTCAGCACTGCAATGAAGAACATGGCAGGCAATAGGTATGTTAGGATCCATAGATAGAGAAGAACTGCATTAAACAGATGTGACCAGCGTTCCTACAGGTATGTACAAGCAACAGAGGAAATTTAAAGAGCTCTAGCTGTGTTTTTGTATAGGGAAACATGGAATTGTAACCTTAGACTACAATTACAGTTGTTGATGAGTCTTCAGAGGCTAATGGAATGTACTGTAGGTATTAACATAGTAATGAATTTAAAACTCTACAAATTAAAAACATCCAAGTTAACCTGATGTATGAAAAACTATCAAGCAACTTTCACAGTACTTTTAGTGCTGAGCTTCTGGTAGTATATACATTTAAGCTGCGCGTAGAGATTTACAAGGTGTGTGAGGAGGAAGCAAGCTAAGCACACGCAATTTGGTTCTGACAGTGATTTTTATCCTACTTTGCACAAAAAAAAAAAAGCTCCTTTTTTCAATAGTTTTGTGTGTGCTGAAGTCATGTCAGCTTTCAAGAACTCTAGCTGTGCAGCTTACCACGTATTTTCCCTCGTTACTCTTATTTGTCTAGCGATAGGACTATTCCTGGCACTTTACAGAAAAATGACATGATACTTTTCTGACCTAAGAATTTTGTCAGCTGGGGTTTTAGGTCAAGATTTTGCACAACCATTAAGTGATTAAAAATGCATATGAGTCTCGAGGATTTTCAGGATCACCTCTATGTTTTGGGGTTTTGTATGTTTTACAAAGCATTCTAATGCACTTAAGTACATGTAGATACATGCCCTCCCCTGGCTCTATCCTTGCATATAATCATGGGAATAGGACTTTACTCATAATTTCACTGAAGACAGCAAGATCAGCACAGGGCTAGTACATGTGAATCAAAATGAAGGATCTTAATCAGGAAGATGGTGGCACAAAGTTTTGCTTCTGATCTTAGCAAATATTTATTCATACAAGTAATCATTAGTCCCTCAAGGACTGACACATTAGCTATATGTTGGAGGTCTATAAGTGCAAGCCAAAGTAATGGAAGGTCAATTGCAAAAGCAATGTGTGTTCTTTTCTTTTGACCTTCTGATTTATTAAACATTTTAAATTATATGAACTAGTAGCACAAAATGAAGTAACAAAACAAATTAAGTAAGTGCAGCATTTTGCTTTTCTTAAAGTTATTCATCCTAGAAGATCAAAGCATCTTGATGAAACCAAGTTTGGTCCAATTCAGATCATGCAGAGTGATGCATTCAAAGTTCTCTCTGCAAAGATTTATATGAAAGCCAAATATATCCTGAGAAAGTAGAATTTGGAATTAAAAAAACACTGAATCAATTCACATCCAGCCTGCTTCTATCCAGACAACCTTCAGCTGATACCAGCTTCTCGTCTTTCTCAGTGAGAGCAAGAGGCTTGAAGTACTACAGACACTACTGCCAATTCTGAAATGGGCCAAGTGGGTGGTCTAGCCAGTACTCCCCATGCAGCCATCAGAACCAGCAATGTGCTTGGTCAGGGTGTGTGGATATACTTCTCAGAAAGAGTCATAACAGTAAATAGGTGGCAACATACCATTGATAAGAGTCCCTAGTTACACAAGGGGCTTATTGTCCTACTTGGAAATCCCCAATTTCAGAAGATGATGTGATTCTGCTCTCTTAATGACATTTTATTCCCTGAAATGGAAGCTGGAGGATGTGTGAGGTATTATATACTCCAGTCAGTTAAATGCAGTTGAGAGCAGTTTCCTTCAGAATAGTTACAAGTTTCAAGACTGAAAGTGCTGATCATTCAAAAGTTAGTTTTCCAACAGTTTTATTATGACCCAGTTGAGGTATTTGTTTCAGTGACTTAATCTAGGCTTACTGTGAGCATTATAAATTAAGAAGTTCTATTAGATAGCAAGAAACCTCTTCTATACTTTGATTATTACACTCAAGGAATATGCAAGAGTAAGAAACACCCAGAGTCAGAAACTGTGTACTTAGCCCAGGAGTCTGTCTTAGATACAAACAATAGAAGAGGATCAGCAGG
>NW_010293269.1:24993-27280 GCF_000700745.2 Antrostomus carolinensis
TTTATACATGTGGCCCATAAACCTAGGGTTTTGGGGTTTTTTTTCACTTGCTGATGCTCTCTGTCTTCATAGCCTCCTGGAACAGCAAGTTCAAGAAGACAGAACTTACCCTACCTATCACTGAAGAAACCTTCCCCCCACCTCCATCTGCTTTACACTGTTCTCCTAGTAGTGTCATTGGGTATCTGGAGTTCTTCTATTACAGGAGTCAACAACTGTTCTGTATTCAGTTTACCAATCACCTCCGTAATTTTGTAGATCTCTATCCTATAGTGCTCTCAGCTTTTCTTTCTCTCCAAGGTGAAGCGTTTCACACTTTTTAGTCTTTCCCTGTAAGGTGCTTGACCTACTGCTCTGCTGTAACCATGTCCAGGACGACCAAAACAATACTCAATATGTCAGTGCAACAAGGCTTTATTTTTCGTTCTGTATACCACTGCTGTATCATGCAATATTTCATTTTTATTAATTTATTTTTACATTGGATTCATGTGTGTGATAAACAATTTCTGAAAGGCCTTTCTGTTCATACTTGAAGTGCCTATGTAATCTTGAACAAGAATAGTAGATAAGGTAAGATAAGTAGATCAGGTAAAGTGTGAGAAACTTTTTTTTCAGGCAGTGAACAAAAAGTACTGAGAGAAATAGAGGTCAAATCTGCAGTTAAACATGAGTACATCACTCAAAGGTGATGATACTCACACATAAGTATTAAAGATATTGAAAAATGGAAGTAATTCAGCTGTTAACAAGTGTGTACTACATTACTAGAGTTATCACAAATTAAAAGTGGTTCCATAGAAGATCTCAAAAAACAGGACATCAAATAAACAGCTGAGAAAAGCATGGGATTTCTTCCACGACTGGCTGAGTTCTCTATAAATGACAGACACCTTCTGTAAAGTTGAGCTGATGGAAAGAATTGGATCTTGGGTATTTCCATGTAGAATTAGACTAGTTTGTTTTAAAGCCAAAAACCCCCAACAAAATCCATATTTCATTAATTGTCCAAATGACAAATTCAGGTCTTGCAAACAGAAGAAATAATGTTTTCTTTATTCCCCAAGTCAGTTAGGGAACAAAAGGTACTTTTTCAATAAAACCAGTATACAAAAGAAAACATAGAACACCACCACTCTACAGAAAAAGCGCAGTCCCTGGGCAGTTTATTCTAGCAGACTGCGCTGGGCAACACCAGTCGGATTTCAGAAGAATTCTAACTCCAACTAGTGCCCACAAACAGTGCAACATTCAAATTAAAATATTATGCTGTTCCTGTTGATGCAATGGTGTTTCTTCAGGGAGGAACCTAATTTTATGTTATGCCTTAAAATAAAGGCTAGTTTTTTAGCTCCAGTCAATAATAAAATTCCCATTGATTTCAGGAAAAACAGTCGTTAAAGCTATTGAAGCCCCTAAAGCCATGTATTACTGGGGTATTTGAACACTAAGTTTTCCAGAGGAAAAAACAACTCCGCAAACACCAAACAACCCCTCCCACAAACACCAAACAACCTCCCCCCTCCCACAAACACCAACCCAAAATGTACAAATGGTTTCTATATCTGTTGCCTTACACCTCACAACCACATTTTTGACACTTTGATCAAGTTAACTACAGACACCTTGATATTTATCTACATATTAGCATCCTGAATTAGCAATAGCTACTTAAAACTAGCCTCATAGTGGGAATAATTGCTTTACTATGTTTCAAACCTACATTAAGAAGGACATGGTGAAATTCAAATATTATTTGTCCTTCTGCTGTACATTTGAGAAAGACATCTCTGTTTAAACATTTTGAAAGTATTTAATCTTAATCTTTCAAGCTCACTTTGATAATTACTTCAAACTGCTATGACAATATGATTAATTCCTCTACAAAAGGCAGAAAAAGTGACACAGTGTGTTTGGATTTTGCATACACAATCACATTATCGAACTGCTGATTAACATAAAGATTTTGGATGTGGAAACAGCCAATTTGCATATGCACCCCTTCTAATACTTTTTAAAACTTAAGACATTTCACATTTAATTAGAAGCAAGATCATCAAAACAGAATTCAGAAATTCTGAAGCGGATTGCTTTTTAAACCCTCTATTCTGGAGTTTTGCAGGACTTATTTAATGGAAATAATACATTTCCAGGCTCAGGATTAATTTCAGTGTTCTTACTGTACACTAATAGCCCAAAGACATTCAACATTAGATTGCTGTGTAAATGAAACTTCTGTAAGTGTGCTACCATTCTTCCTTCTCAGAAAAGACAGGCCAGCAAGGCG
>NW_010293270.1:0-22185 GCF_000700745.2 Antrostomus carolinensis
CATTCTATGATTCTATGATTCTATATTTCTCATACTAAAACTTTCTGTTCTTTTTTTTTCACAAAGGGAAAACTTAAATAAATTGTCAAGTTAGAGTAGTAAGAAAGATTCAAAAAGGAGATAATTGCAAATTATTTTGTCATAAAAGTAATCTTATTAAGACATATTCCATTGTATAGTGGAAAAAGCACATACTGTTATTATCTGAAACCTTAAGACAACAGAAATATATATGAATCTCAAGGAAAAAATACTGTATATGAATGACATACATGTTTGAGAAACAAATATCTTTCCAGTTCATAAAAATCATGATGTGTTATAAGGCCACCACACTCACTTTTTCTTGTAATTACTAGGTATTTTTTACCTCACTTGGGTTTAGTGACTACTATTTGGTTCATCAAAGATCTATTGTGTGGTTCCTCTTCAGCGCCCTTAAACTAATCTCAGAACTAGCAAAGCTATCCTGCATATTTACACTTCTCAGGCCATAATCAGTGTGAAACACAGGTAAGTCAAGACATGGAGGTAACCTCATGATATCAGTCCACATCAGAATCAATTTAACAAAGCCCTGTTCTGAAGTAAAATAATTTTGTCAGAATTGCAATATCTTGAGAATGGTATTTCCAACTAAAGAAATTTCAGGGAATATAATCATAGAATCATAGAACAATGTTGGCTGGAAAAGACCTTTAAGATTATCGAGTCCAACCATAAAAACATTCTACTTTTTAGAAAGCTGTAAGAAACTTGATAAAAAATGGTTTCCAGGGACATTAATGAAAAAATAAAAACCACCAACCAAAAAAATGTGCACAAATAATATCCTTTTTGAACCTGGAACAGGAGAGATCTTTTTGGTTTCCTCTGGTTCCTATTCAGGCTACACACACTGACTAAATGAGGGGTTTTTTTCTTTTTAATTACATGAACAGGTCAACCTACACAATCTGTGTCATGTGAGGTCCTCTAGTTGAGCTAGAGTTTCTTAAGTATCAAATATTAAAGAGAGATGGTAAAAATAAAAGTATATATATTTGTAGAGTCATTTTTTCTACCCTGGTCTGTCAGTGGAGGTCAGGAAGAAAGTCTTTGTTTCATCAGCATAAAAACTGTCAAGACTTCAAGAAAGAAAATACTAGTCCTTTATGTAAGAAACAGATTTCTGTCATGTGGTTATAGACAGCAACAAGGTTGACTGACAGGGAATTATACTCCTGGATGTCATTTGCAGATGCTTAACAGAAATGGTGGCAGATCCAAACCACAGCAAAAACGATTTGCCTTAAGGTATCAGGCTGTGCCCTACTTCTTTCCTCACAGGCTTTGTAAGTGCACATTTTATCAGAACTTATATAAGACATTTTGCAAATATCTCCTTTTAGAAAGATTTCCTTCAAAATATGGCTTTTGGTAGTATTTTTTCCTCTCTCAATTTGAAATCAGAAGTTATATTTGTAAGCCGATATTTCAGTGTCCTTTCTCTTTAGGAGAGTATCCCCTTTGGGATGTTAAAATGAATATACGTGTGAAATAATATAACCTTTTAATTTCTGACAAATGCTAACTGTTTGTTTGGATAATTACTGCAACTGTGTAGAACTGATCAGTCATTTGTTTGATCTGTCTGTATATCTACATCACCCATAAGATATTACTTAGTGGCCTGAATACAACTTCTTCTTTGAATTGCATCCTTAGTCTTCTCTACCACAGAAATACTTTTTTTTTTTTTTTTTTTTTTTTTTTTTAAGGTCTGAAATATTTACTTTCCTAAACCTTATCCCCTGGTAATATTTCACTAGTGCATCTACTTCTATGATGTTAGACTTAACAGTTAGTTACTGCCTGATCTCCCTAAACTGTTTTTCACCTGACTAGGCCAGTTACTTCTATAAATATGTGCAATAACATACTTCAAATGAGATTTTTACCACAAAAGATTATACTTTATATACTAAAATTTTATATTATTTGATATTTTGAAAAGGAATGCGTTGACTTCTTTTTACTACATAAGTATTTTTATAAGCAGTTATTACAGTATCAGTTCTTGACATTCTACATTGTTTCAGTAATGCCATTTATGTCAAGGTCTTCTCCATTGTTAGAGTTCATCTATTTCTGATTTTTAGTTACATTGTCAATTCAAAACCAATTTCCTCAAAAATAGGGTTACATACTCTTTCTCAATGTCAGCTGCTGTTTGAAAACTCAATTCTCAGCTGTATTAAATGAAGTACTTAAAAAAACAGCTTATTTTTTAACAAATATAATTTGAGAACAAGTAGAACACTTTTTGTTGTATGAAAAAAAATCAAAACTAGATTTAAATCAGTAGTAGAAAATAA
This sequence comes from Antrostomus carolinensis, assembly GCF_000700745.2. Classification (NCBI taxonomy): domain Eukaryota; kingdom Metazoa; phylum Chordata; class Aves; order Caprimulgiformes; family Caprimulgidae; genus Antrostomus; species Antrostomus carolinensis. The sequence goes on from NW_010293270.1 coordinate 2,358, forward strand.
GTAGGAAAAACTAATGCTGTATAAGAATCAGATCAAATAACATTTGTCATTTTATATAAGAAATAGCTTGTTTTCATGTGCACACAAAAATACACCTGAAATACTTTGTCACGTCACTATGACCTATAAAATCTACTGTGTAATGTTAAATTTTTCTGAAAGATGAGGTTTTATAGAATGATAATGTAGCTGCATACCATGTACCTTATTGTAAAGCCCTGTAATAAAAATATTTATTACACTTCTGTGTTGGGTTTGGGGGTGAACCTGGCGGAGAAGCCGATAAGCAGAACAGAAGACAACCATCGACTTAAACAAAGAGAGAGCTTCATTGCCAGGAGGAAGGAGGAAGAAAGGGAGGACAGAACCTCAGACACCCTGTTCAACTGCATGGTGTAGGAGAAGGTAAAGGTTGTCCCTGCAGCCCATGGAGCTTGAACAGTGGAGCAGATATCCATGTGTAGGCCACGGAGGACTCCATGCTGGAGCAGAAAAGCTGAGCCTGAGGGCAGGCATGACTGAATTGAGACCCTGAAAGATGCTCAATGCCAGAGCAGGGTGGACCCCCAGAGTGGGGGGTGAGTCTGCAGCCCTTCCAACCCCTACTATTCTGTGATTCTTTTCTCCCAGGTGGCTTTACTTAATGACTTAAAGACACATTAATTATATACTATATATTCACAAAAATAATTTAATAAATGTTATATTTATAGGCATTTTTTCAAGTGGTAATTTCAATTCATTGTAATGTGCCACATTTACAGTGTCATTTTGCAAGTACAAAAATGATACAATGTGCGATTTGGCATGTTATTTCAGATCAGCTCATGGATTCGGATCATCTTTAAAAAGCAATGATGATTAAAAGCATAACTTCTGGCATCCATCCATAGGAAAATAACTGTGTTGGTTTTTGAACTTAAGTGATAGTGGATAAGGCAAAAATGAAGCAATAACTGTTAGTGGTTTGAGGTTTAGGTGACATGCAATAAAAGCACTAGTTCAGCATGTTCATTTTCTCTGATACTCAGTTCTAGTTTCCATTACATTCTGAGAAATGTACTGTTCAACTAGAGACCTGTCTTCAGAGCAGCATCACTTCGATGCTTCAAGCACTAATAATTTAAAACCTTACACCTTTGATATTGGTTTCCTGCTAAGTCTCTTCCCTTTCAATTATAATATTGACTTTTCTTTACTATTTCTTGCAATACTTCATGTTATGTTATAGCCACAAGTGTTCATTTCTAAAAAGATAAAAGGAACACTGTAATGCACTTTTCAACCTTTATACGGGTGATTGTAAGCCTATGAAAAGTGACATTTTTTTCTTTCCTTTTCTCTTGAAAATAACACAGGCAAAAGATGATCTATCTCCCTCTCCTAGCTCCTGATTTTACCAAGTATATTCAATAGATATATTTCTGTGTATTTGGTAAGTAGTCATCTTCTTCACAGGTGAGTTATCTGCAAGGTGAATCATAGTAACTGCAGCTGGTGGAAGATCATCATGAATGATAAGCATGTGCTTAAGGCAGGTCTTTGCAAACATTGCAACTATGACTATTTTGAGACTTTTTTTTCTGAGAAACAATCTTGTTCTTTATTAACATTTAAGATAAACTAGCTCAATGACATGCTAATATGTGTTTCTCTAGCATTTCCCTCTCTCCTACTACTTCCCCAGAAATAAATGCTAGCTCCTTTGCACATGTGAACCAAAGGTTAATGCATGGCAGGTCAAAATGGAAACAGCAGGTGATATACAAGTAAGGATTTCTGAAATACTATTGAGAAACTGAAACATGAGATAATTACACTAAAATTAATATTTTATTTTATGTTTTCAGGCATCATCAGGAATTCATTACACATCAAGTAGACCTAATTTGAGTTTCAGGCACAACTGAATGACAACCAGAAAGAATCTGGCCTTAATGTTTCTCTTCAATTTTGTTACACCTGTTCTGAAGATATCAAGGGATGCACATTAATCTGCTTTTGCACAGAACCAGATGTTGCCTTTTGTAGCAAGTCATTACATTTCAACGTGAGTATTCCATAAGTAAAATTATTTTGTGTTTTGACTTCAGCTTCTTCCTTTGTCTTCTTAGGGGTGTTATTGTTGATGTTGCCTTCTTGTTTCACCACCCACTTTTAAAAATAGCTTTGTTAATTTTTATGGTTTTTTCCTGTGTAATTGATTTAGTAACCACATTCACCAACACATATGATCTGGCAAATTTCTGGACTGTGCTAGACTGTAGCTTTACAATTTGTGTTGCTTAAAGAATGACACATAGCAGGGCAATATGCTTCTCTCAAAAGTGAAAAGTGTGTCTCATGGCATGGCATCTCCATAGCTACAGGAAGAAACACAGTTTCTTAACGTCAGCCATGGCTGGAGCGGGGACTCCTCTCCCTTCTTTCCCTCCTTTTCCAACCTTTTTTAAAACAAGTGTGTAGAAGCAGTATTTCTTTCCTGGAGAAAAATATAAAGTGAAATATTTGGATAAAATATTCTACTTACTCTGTTTTTGTGTCTCATTCACTTCACTGTTTGAATATTACAAACTTGTTATTCATCACAGTTTGTTTCCTTTTGTACAGAGGCTGCACATAAGCTATTTGTTAATGTGATGATTGCCTATATTAACTTGTACAGCTATGAAGAACACAAAATACTTCACATACTAGGCTATTGATAATTAACATAGGATAGCACTGATACTTTAGCATTAGTGTTATAAATATTTACATTAACATTTCTGATTTTATGTGTTAGATCTAGAACCTCTAGAACATTGTTTTTTGTGGGCTGATTAGATGACTTTGTCACTTAAATAATTGAAAATTTGAAAGGATGTTTTAAAATTTTTCATTTCTTGAGTTTATGCATATTTACCCTATTGCAGGAGCAGCTGTAGGTTTGTAAACCAGGGTGCAATAGTGTTGCTCCTTGAAAGGCAAGATGGAGGATGCAGTGCAATCCAGTGCATGCAGGCATAGTATAGTAATAGAAGGGGCAAAGGATAACATTGGATGACACTGGGAATGTAAACAAGTCACTAGAAATCATTTAAAGAGGTAGGATCTGGGCAAAGTAGCTTTTATGGGTAACACAATGAAAAAAGAGCAAGTATCTAACACATATGAAATATACCATACATAGTAACTTCAGCTGCAATGTAGACTTGTAGACATATGAAGAAGAAGCAAGGTGTAAAATTGTGTTGGAAGACACACACAAATAGTCCCAAGTGAATCCTACTTGAGGAAAAAGAAAATGCCACCATCAACATCATACTCATCCTGGTGAAGAATTTAGGATCCTGACACCTTAATGCAACACCTCATCCTTTCTTCTTGAGTACCGATACAGTTATGTGACAGTAAGCAAAACACCAAACAAAAGAGATACCATAGGAATTCTTTGTGTAACTGTTTTTAATTGCATTGTTATTTTAATATTTGTTTTGCATTGATTGGATAATCTGAATTGTGAATGTCAGTATCACTGTACCAGACTAATTGTAATAAATGTCATGTTTTATTTAGACTATTAATGTTTTTATTACACTAACAAGTTTTTGAATTCCTGTAAAAGGTGTGTGCTCCTTTTTCCCCATTACAAAATGTGAAAAGTAACATAGCTAGCAGTCTCTATGATGGATGCAGCCTTTCAGAGCAATTCATAGAGACTTTAACCTGTTTCCTGCATCTTAGGACTCTCCTGACTAGGTGCAACTACTCCTGGTCAAGAATCATGGCTTTATTATCTTTGCAAGCCTGAGTAATGGAAACTTGTGAATTTCTTAAACATGGTGGGTGTGCTGCCTGTCATTTGTCAGGGAATGTGCATACAGCATACAGACCATATGTTCTACTCCATCCTAAATGTTGAGTTGATGTGATCCAGGGATTGATCAGCTGGTTGGTTAGTTTCTTGTCATTTAAAGTTACTGAGGGTTTTGGGAGCAATATGAAAGTGTGTAAGCATGGAGAGGAGCACCAGTATTTATATATCACAAGGATATCTTTTTTGTGTCTCACAAGTTTTGTAAATGTAGCCTTGAATTTTCTGAGATCTCTGTGATGAATTTTATCACGATAAATTGGGAAGACTGTATAAAGATTGCATTATCAGCTATTACTCTGCCAAGACAAATATTGTCTGTTTACTTCGTGTCTCATTGTTATTGCCTATCACACAGTGCCTTTTTAGCACCTATTTAATGAACTGCAGAACTATCTTTCATTTGTGTTTGGTATTCATCTTGGCACAAAGTTTCTCAATAAGTGTGTTAATAGAATTAATGCACAGCAGTAAAAGAGAGTAGAATCCAAAACCAGAATTAACAATCTAATTTACTATCACCAAACTACTAGCGAGTGAACACATAAGCCACTGAAACAGATGAGCACAACTGTGACAGCTAAGAGACTAATGCAGTGCAGTGGATAAGAATCCCTGCTCTGAACAGCGAAATGTGTATTAGTACTTGTGTATATCTCAAGAAGCAGACTATAGGATTTCTACCATTAAAAGCTGAGCAAGATAATTTAGCATATGTTTTTAATAATTAAATTACATGGTTTTACAGACAGCATTCAAATAGTCCATATGAAATGCAAATCTTAGTTTAAGACATATGCTTCTGTTTTATCACATACACTTCTGGCTAGAAGTAAAAATCCATAAAGAAACATAATCTGATAAATACAGAGATCTGTAATGCATACATTGGACACGAAACATATGGTCTGCAGTCAATCAGAGAAAGCCTCATATAAGGTGAAAGCCCAGGACAGCAAACTGCAAAGACAGAATAGCACATAAGATGAGAACTACTTTTGAGAACTATTTTTGGAAAGTCATTTTGTTTGCTTAAATTATTGAGAGTGTCCTTTATAACTTTCTCTGCTAGAAGCACTGCTCTTCAGTAACAGGGTTTTATTACCCTTACAGAAACTAAACAGCAAAAAAGCACCTGTCCTCTTGTATCTCTGAGGTGAATACATGGAAGTGAACATTACTTGTGCATCTCTGTTCAGTAGGGACACAGTAAAAAGAAAGCGTGAGTTAAGAACTATTTCCTCAAAATCCACTCTATTTTTTTTTTTTTTTAAGACTTTCCTATGTGTACTAATCTAATTCAGTATTACTATTGGAACTTCTCAAAGCTGGAGAAGAACAGCAGCTAACAGCAGTCTAGGGCCTCGCTCTAATGTTTGGTCAGTCAAATGAAAACCTTCCATTATAAGCATCTCCTAAATGTAATGTTATGTGAAAAACACTAAAGCTCTTGCATTTCTTTGTCTGTGATAGCAAATGCATTACGTATCTCCACGAATTATACACAAAAGGAGTTACATACTGTTAGCAAAAGAAGCACGCCTGCTGGGTTTAATCACCACAAGCAAAAGTCACTTTAAATCTGCTACTAACAGCACTTTGGAATGTTTTATTAGTGAGTGTATAAAAGCCTCTTTGATTTTTTAAAATACATTGGAGCTGTTTTCCTTACAAGTGTTGTTAGAACAATATTCAAACGGACCATCACCCTTGATATTACTTTTATGCTGTTCAGCTTCTCTTCTAATAGTTAAAAAAAAAATGAACTCAGGCAGTGAACTCAGATGATTAGTCACTTGCCTTTCATCTCTGGGGCTACAGTCAAATGTGTCTTTGACGGGAGTACCTTATTGTCTTCAGATCAATTGTCCGTACCTCTGTGGTGTAATACTTTTTTATTACCTTTTCTTCTAGGCAAAAAAAAAAACAAAAAACCAAACAACAGTTTGGGTTTTTTTTTTTCTCTTCAAGTACTAACAATTTCCTGTTGTCCTACTTGATTAGAGGAGGAAACCTTTTGCTGGTTCGGAACAGCTGAGAGAAGAGTAGAAAATATGACATTATACCTGCCTTCATTTTATTTCACCTACACAAAAGAAGCAAAACTTTTTGCAATGATATATCAAATATCTGTTCAATTTAAATTCTGAATCAGCTACAGATATTTTTAGTTATACTTCTAGAAGTAAATAGTAAATTTCCTTACACTAATTTTAACCAGACAAAGGTATAATTAGACATTGATTTTGGGAGGTATCCTCTCAGAAGTTCAGCAGCCTGCAGAATGTCATTATGTCACAATTGAGAATATCAAAGAGACATATTGTAATACCAGGAGAACAGTACAGTAACATATAGATGAACTATTACACAAGTTATAAATAATGGCTGAGCTCTTCCTGGTATGGGAAAAAATACTAAAGCTAAGCTGTAAATAAATCTTACTTCAATTAGCCTTGCAAATAATGAGTTATTTTTTCCCACAAATATGTGCCAGTGTACTTGATTGATTTCAATGGAAATGTTCACTGCATGCTCTTTTAGGAAGAATCTCACTCAATTTATTAGAATTAGCTTCCAGCTATTGTTCCCATGCTATGAATATTTTTTGAGCTGAAACCTGGTGAAATGTCCTCTTCAGAGATAGCAAGTGAATATTAGTGGTTTTAATAGAGCTGCAGGGATATAAGTAAAAGGTTAATTACCTCATGTTAGGTTCTTTATGACTGTGTATATTAGTCTAATATATGTCATCTAATTTAGGTTCAGACACCACTACTCCCTAAAACTCATGCAGAAAAATTTATGCATATTATATATAGCAGCTACACTTAATTGTAAAGAACTGATCAATTGACTTCTGTTGCCTTGTGTTAATTTTCAGTTCTGACAACCTAATCAATAAGAGGTCAAAGAAATTCTATTAAAAAACCAAAACATCTAACACTCTGTTTATAGATTTATCGCCCAAACATCTGAAGTCTACAAACCTCATTTATTCCATTTTGTTACCCTGATCATGGTAGTAGTCCAGTGAGAATCTAAGCACCTCTGAAACATAAAAACAATTATATTAGGTATTACTAAAGGTACATCTAAGTCTGTACTCTGTCCTAGACTGTGACAAGCCACATAGAAAAAACTTTAACTGTCCATTTTCCTTAGAAAGTTGGGTACAGAACAATCCTGGAAGTGTAGCTGGAAGACATTGTGTGAGGGGTTAGTGATATGCATATTTGCTTACTTCTCATATATACAGATGCATTGTGACCATTTACCAACCAGCTCCCAAGAGGAGATTGGAAATGGTGAGTTGTGGTCAGTTCATAACAATTCATTGCTTCTGTTCCTCTGCTCCACATGGGGTCCCTCCCATGGGATACAGTCCTTCACGAACTGCTCCACTCTGGTGCAGTTCTTCAAAAACTGCTCTAGCACAGATCCTTTCCATGGCACACAGTCCTTCAGGGCACAGACTGCTCTAGCATGGATAGCTCCCATGGGCCACATTCTTAACAGAAACATGCTCCTGTGTGGGCTCCCCTCCAGGGGCTGCAGCTTCCTTCAGGGCACATCCACCTGCTCCAGCGTTGTCCTCTCCATGGGCTGCAGGGACAAGCTGCTTCACCATGGTCCTCTCGACACTCTGCAGGGGAATCTCTTCTCCGGTGCCTGGAGCACCTCCTACCCCTTCGACTTCACCTATGTGCCTAGAGGGCAGTTTCCCTCATATTTTGTTCTCACTCCTCTCTCTCACAGCTGCTTCACAGTGTTTTTTACCATTTCTTTAACACATTTTCACTGAGGTGTTACTAACTTGGCTGATGGGCTCAGCTGCGTCCTATGGTGGGACCACTGGAGCCAGCTGGAACTGGCTGGAACTGGTTGTGTCTGGCACAGGGTAGACTCTGCCCCTCCTTGCAGAGGCTGCCCCTGCAGCCACCCGCCCACTAAAGCCTTTCCATTTAAACCAAATCCATCCTGATTTTAACTTTTCTCCTTGTTCTAGAAGAAAAAATAAAAAATAAAAAAGACATAAAATGCTGCTAAAAGCTGTTTTTGTGGCACGGAAACAATCATATACTGATTTTTTTAATAGATGATGCATTACAGAGTGATTCATACACCTCTCCCTGAATTTATAAAAAGTCTGATAAATTTCAAAAATATGGCATATAAACTATATTTCATAGGAACACCTACAGAGCAATGGTTCCTTATTTTCATTTTCATTAGAATTATTTCCTGTTTGTTTGAGCATATAATTTTTTGCTTCACTGGTCCCAATTGAATGTTACGAAATCATGTGTTGAAAGTCAACAAAAGGCAAAACTAAATAACAAAAACAATGTGTTGTAAATCAGCTCATAAGGGACCAGGTCAAGTTTTAGTTATAAAAGTACTAGAAGATTCAGCTGTTGACTTGATTCTTAGGGCAGAATAACAACATTGCTTGCTTAGATTATGCTGGTATGCTTGGGACACCATGCTATATTCCTGATTCTTAAACATGGTGCTTATGCGTTGCTAACTCACTAACCTATTTGTTTAACAATGATTTTAGGGGAAAAAAAAATAAATCAATAACATAATATTTTTAGCAAATAATTGATATAGTTCGTATATAATGATGTTACACACATCTCATAATATGAAATTCAAGACAATGCATTATTATAAGGACCTTGATAAAAACCCCACAAATATTCAGAGAAGCTGGAAACAGCAGCAGAAATGGTATAAGGAGTGCCATTGACACATTCTTGATAGATAACAAATAGTGATATTAGAGAAAATCAGAAGCTGAACCATTTCTTCATGACAGAACTATTTCCTAATCTTGACATGAAGTATAGGCATACAGAACATGAAGGAACTGTCTTGGGCTGGTTTACAGAGGCTTCCAAAACAAAGGTTTCTTGAAGTTACCAGCCCTTTTTGGCTTGTTAATACTTTGCCAGTAAAGACAATATCCCTTAAAGACAGAATAAGGTGAAGAATCAATAAATGAGTAATTGTATTTTCTTGATCCTAAAAGAATAAGTACTTAATCACATTTTTTTTTTTCTGAGTCTTGAAAAAGGCCGAATTGTTAGTAGTACACTCATAAAATCCACGTATAATGAAGACATATGAAGATTTAACCACTCTCATGTATAATTTGACAAGAACGTTAATTCAGTTAGGATCAAAGATGCAACTATCTGTCAATAAATTGTTAGTATTTTGGCTCTATACTCCATTAATTTAAAAGCCAGAAAAGTTGATTATTTAATATGCTGTTCTGAATATCCTAGATCTTTAGGCTTCACTGGGTAAATTCCAGTTTGATTTTGATTTAAAACCTCTTCTTAAAATATGCAATCATGGCTAAAATGTTCCTTTACTAAAGACACAGTTACATCCTTCCATAACGTGGTCTAAGTTTAATCTTAGAGTAAACTCGTCTTTCAGCTGAATTTGCTGCATTTCATCTTCTAGGCATAAATAAAAGAAAGTTCAAATTTATTTTATCCATCTATATTGCTTAATCAACCTTTCAACTCTCATTTTGCTAAGCTGAATAAAATTTGTTCCTTGAGCCTCAAATTTTAAATACTTTTTGTGATTCTTTTATTTATAACACATTGACATTATTCTTGAAGTGAGGACATCAGAAACAGTCTCCATTGGCACTGCCACTTTCACTGAAAAAAGACACAATTTATTCTTAGTTCTGGATTGTTAACTATATTGTATTGTAAGAATATATTTTAAATGTGTATTTGAAGTTTTTAAAAAATAGGTCATATGCTTTTACATATAATATTAAATAACAGTGCATGGCTGCATAAAAGACATCAATTTAGTGAAAAAATGCATGTTAATTAAACATTTTAAAATTCATTTAATGTATATGATGATTTTGTGTCATGCATTTTTACAGTCTATAAAATTTTCAACATGACCATCAGCCACCAAGGCTGTTATATCATTAAAATAAAAATATGAAACAAAAATGTAAAAGGAACTTAACAAGGTCCATTTTCTCTCCTCCATATTGTTATTATGTTCCCTTCTTTTAAAATGGAATAAGGATCTCTTTGTGTAAAAAGTTTTCCTTTCTCTATTATTTCTACAAATAGCCATGCCAGATAATGAAATATACTACGTTGTGACAAATGCAATATGTTCTATTTAATTTTCTAAAACTTGGCTCTGCATATTGAACAGTAAAATTTTGGTGATATGGATATATGTGGAAAGAATAAACAGTTAAGAGATGTAAGTCAGTGCCTTTAAATTTAAGAAAAGCAAGACTGGCTACAGGTATGTTTCGTTTAAAGCAAAATTAAATCTTTGAAATTATACAAGATAATATAACTAGAACATGTAAGAACAGTCTCAGGAAAAAAAGACATAGAAGCTCTGTTGCATCCAGGTATTATAGTAAGATGTTAATAATTGTCATTTAATTAAATGCATAGCACTAGTAATAGAGGGAAATAATTCAAAACTCTTTACTTGTCTCTTTTTGTCCCCCCTGTCTTCCTGTGACTGTTGGGAGACAACAGTCAGACTCTGACAGAAATTATTATCGTAGCCCTGTATCCCTGTCTTTAGAAGTTCCTTTGTGATATGGAGTTAACAGGAGTGCTTTAAACTCTCTCGAAGTCTTAGGTGTAACTTGATCAGCACAAAGAACTTCCGATATCATTATTCATACTTAAAACTCAGTGAGATGAAGTTGCGATATCACTTGTGGAGCAAAGTAGTGATCAAAATTTGCCATCAAATAGCCCTAGAAAATATATTCTAAGTGGTTTTGTCATCAGTGGGTTAACATTTAATATAATGTATTAGAGTTTCATTTAGTATCATTAGGTGTCATTTTAATGATTTATATGTAATACATAAAGCAGGATAATAATTTAATCTTATAATTAAAAAAGAATTGTAGTAGACTATAATTGTAGCACAGAAACTGATGCTGAATACCCGGTAAGATAATGCAATATGATTGCCATTTCATAATGATAGGTTAGCACAATATCATTAATAATTCACTCTAAAAGGCATTTCTAGGTCATTGATCTTTGTGACTTCTGAAGTTTTACTTAAATCTCAATTTTTTTTTTTTCATTTCTGCAATCTGCAAAATTGGATAGATTGTTCAAAGTATATTAGATGTTATGTTAACGAAAAATTGGGTTACTTTCCAAATGTCTTTCAATACAAAGGAAGGATTCCCTTATGAATTAGCTAGAAATTCATTTTTAGAATTCTTATCCACAAGTTTTGTTGTAAATACATTGGAGAAGAAAGTCAAGATAAGTGTTGTTAAATCCAGCTCATATTTTTTCTTTTAGATTTTAAAAATTTTTACTGATATGATATTTTAAGAGAAAAAAAAATCCCCACAAATTATTAATTTCAGTTTAAATGTTTTTTCTGCCATCAAAAAATTGTATCTTTAGATGAAATCAGAATTTTCTTAAAACCGTTCCTTGGGGGGGTTACTTATATTGACTAATATTTTTAATACTCAATTTTAAATGCTATCAAAAATTGATTTTTTATGAACAATCTCTAAGCATTCTTTAAAATTCAGATGTGCCTTAAAGCATGCTAAGGTTATGAACACAAAAACATAATTTTCCCAGTAATATATCAGTTTAATCTAGGATGAATTGTTTTGGGAAGCTTCATCCAATGTGATTATAAAAATACAATTTTAAGATTTCAAGTGTTCACATAAGTGGTTACTCTTGACATAATAAGATTTAGGAGGGATGCAAGAATATTATCCCTTTCATAATTCCTCATCCTAGATATAATTTTTATTGCAGTCACTGTAAAGTAATACCATGAACAAAATCTTGTCTGCTACTTGAAAGCATTAAAAAATGCCTTCAAGAATAAGTTTAGATGTTGGTAAGGCTCAGGATCACCACAGTCTGTCACTTTATGTTCCCTTTTACCTGAAGGTGTTCTCACTTAAGACAGGCAGTACCACTTATTCATGGTCTATCTCTCCCTCTTACATTTGTGTGTGCACACATATTTGTTGATTTATGTGTACTTAAATACACACACATATAGACACAGACATGCAAGCAAACAAAATAAATTTTCAGATTAAATGTAAGACATTCAGATCCTATGCCTAAAACCAAATTTACCCATCTGTATTTAATCTAAGGTTAAGTGTTTAAGTTTCTTTAAGTTTCTCCTTGTAATAACTAGATTATAAAGCGAATTATTAAGAAAAATATCAAGCAGAACATGACAACATGATATCCTGCTATGTTTACCTTTACTATTGTGAGACATTAAAACAAAGCATTGCAAGTAACAGCGTTGACTTTTGTATCTTCTGTTGATATAAGTCATATGATTATAAATATCCCAAAATTCTTCACCTGCATTTTATTGAGATAGTCGGTGAAGAAATTCCATGACCTAAACTGAAGAGGTACTGCTTTCTGCCTTGCTGTGCCTTCTTTTTGGTGTGTCTTACTAAGTGAGTGGAATTAATGAACAGCATGAGTATGATGACTGAAAGAAGATAAGTAGTTGAGAGAGAGAGAGATCATGTGACACAAGAAATCTTAACACTCAGCACTAGTTGAAAAGAATAAAACATAGCTTATAATTCCCTGGGGTTTTTTGGTTTTTGTTGGGGTTTTTTTGTGGTTTTTTTTTTTTTTTTTCTTTTTCATCACAGTAGTGCTTCTATTTTGGTACAGTTCTGGCTGTCAAAAAAATGATCTGACTGGGATCAAAACTCAAAAACACAGTGTACCAGCACTTCAGAGATCAGAGCCACAGTCAGTGGGATTTTGCTACCCGCTATTACAGATGGTAAAATGGAGAGATGCAAAGGAGTGAAAGCTGATCTTTCTCACACTGAAATCAATAAGAGATTTGCCATTGACTTAAAAGAAGCAGGAGGGCAAAATACACAGCCAAGGAGAGAACACTCGTAAAAGTCTCTAAAAAGAAGAGGAAAGAAAAGAACAAAAGAAGATATTTAGGGAGAGAGAAAAATGGTTTGAGAAAAGGTAAAAATGCAAAAGGTTAGAAAATAGGGAAAAAAATCTTGAATTAGAAAATCTTTCACAGATTCTTAAAGTACCTCCTTATCATGTTTCAAATGCTATTTTCATCTCAGAAAAACAGTTCCTTAAATCTGATCTTGTATTTGTAGAATGTTCCTTTGGCAAATGTATCGTGACTACTAACTTGGCCTGGACTCTAAGACAAGCTGTTCCATAGACTTACAGATTGCTTCACTTCCTCCACAGCTCCTTAATGTGCATTGTTTTTCTAGGGTTTTTTTAATACTGTATAAAATAGAGTGAAAAGCAAGCTACATTAATTCTACCTGGAAAACCGTTGAAGTGGCAGTGAACTGACAGTTCTTGAAGCCAATTCAACAAGTGACTTTATGTGTACACACATGTGCATGCACACATATCAATGATATGAATCTTTGTTTATTTTCTCATTATTTTCTTAGATTTAAATTCCAGATAACTAGATGAGTGAGTTCATTGTATGTATGATGAGGTCAGGCTGCAATCATATTTAACACAAAGAGAACTTGTAGAAATTTTGAGAGATCTTGGACTGTTTCCCTAGTGCTCTCAGGCTGGAGGGTTTATAGCAAGTTTGTATAACATTGCTTGCTTGGTCTTCAGTCAATCAGTGTATCCTCTTCCCTAGTCTTACTTACATGTCTTTCAACATGATTTGTGCTATGAAGTAATAGGGAAAACAAGTGAAGGAAATAAGGGTCTGGATCTGTTTTAGAAAAATAATTTTACATAGTTTAAATCTTATAACTGTTAGAATTCTAGTTTGAGGTTGTTGTTTAGATTACTCTATATATTTATTATTTAGATTTTTTATATGTTTATTGTTTAGATTATTCCAAGTGCAAGGTCCTGCACCTAGGTTGGGGCAATCCTCAGTATTAATATATAGGCTGGGGGATAAAGAGATTGAAAGTAGCCCTGCGGAGAAGGACTTGGGGGTACTGGTGAATAAAAAGCTGGACATGTTGTGCTCGCATCCCAGACAGCCAACCATATCCTGGGCTGCATCAAAGAAGTGTAGCCAGCAGGTCAAGGGAGGTGATTCTGTTCCTCTAGTGTGCTCTGGTGAGACCCTACTTGGAGTACAGTGTCCAGCTTTGGAGTCCTCAGCACAAGAAAGATGTGGACCTGCTGGAGCAGGTCCAGAGGAGGGCCACAAAAATGATCAGTGGGATGGAATGCCTCTCTTATCAGGAAAGGCTGAGAGAGGTGGGGTTGTTCAGCCTTGAGAAGAGAAGGTTCCATGGAGACCATATTGTGGCCTTTCGATGTGTAAAGGAGGCCTACAAGAAAGATGAGGACAAACTTTTTAGTGGGGCTTGTAGTGACAGGGCAAGGGGTAATGGTTTTAAACTAAAAGAGGGTAGATGTAGAATAGATGTAAGGAAGAAATTTTTTACAATGAGAGTGGTGAAAGACTAGAACAGCTTGCCCAGAGAGATGGTAGAAGCCCTATCCCTGGAAACATTCAAGGTCATGTTGGACAGGGCTCTGAGCAACGTGATTTAGTTGAAGGTGTCCCTGTTCACTGCAGAGGGGTTGGAATAGGTGACCTTTAAAGGTCCCTTGAACCCAAACTGTTCTATGATTCTTTGATTCTACATATTCAATGGGAAATGGAAGTTTCCTCCAGAGACAGATTTGGTGCATCTATTTTAGGACTGGAACATTCTTTGCTCTAGATTTTTTTCATTGAAGGGACAACTCCTCCTGGGAGGATCCTGATTCCTCTTTGACAGTCTAGTGAACCTTAATGACTCATTTAGAATAAACAAATTACTTTTAAGATTATAGTCAGGTGACTGACTAATTCATTATATTTATCAATGTTGAGTGTATATTTAAATCATATAATTCTAGGACGCCTAGTTAAAGATTACATCACTACAAATAAAGACAATATTTCAGACTTGAGAAAATACATATATATTAATGTTATATGTTTAAAAATTCACTTATTTATTCCTGCAGTTGGGAGGAATAATTATGTAATATAATATAAATATATGTAAAAGTGACATATTGAAGTATTTCTCAATGTAGAAAGCTTTTTATCCTTAATAAGTAGGTTACATTAGTAAATGAAAATAAGATTAATAAATGTCTGTTTCTGATTCTAAGAGACCCTGTGTATTGCCTAAGCAACTTCAGCATTCAATAAGGATAGAATTCCATTAAAAAAATAAATACACGGGTGCGTGGTTTTGTTGTGTGCACATGTATTATTTTCTTTCCTTTGTACATTACTTATTACCTGAAAAGTAAGATAAGTTGGCTCAGAAGAAGCTCATCATAAAGTGTCAACACACCAGGTAACAAATCAATGGTTGTTTAAATGACTGCTTTCTGGAGGAAAATATATTTCAGTTTGGGGCCCTAAATTCATTATGCCTCAGTGCTTACTGAGTGAAAAACACTATCCTCATCATTAATGTGTTTATAAAAGGCTCTTTTTGTCAACACCAAAGAGTCAGTTGCTTGCTTGCTATTTTTTGTTTTCTTCGATGTGTTGTCCAACAGTAAAAAGGTAATGCACACAGCAGCTTTCAAAGACTTCGAATTGATTTTAAAATTTAAGTAAATTTTTAAACAGCAACAAGCTTAACTACATTATTATTTTTTATAAATTCGTTCAATACCTCAGTGAGAAATCTCAATTAATTCAATAAAAAGTAAATTTAAAAAAGTCTTCATGCTTCATAGACTCCAAGAATGGATTTTGTTGATTTAGTTTTTCCACAGTGGTGATCTGCATCTGAACTTTTCAAGCCTTGCTGAGTTGTGGTGGGTTAACCTTAGCTGAATGTCAGGTGTCCACCAAGTTGTTCTGTCAGCCCTGTCCTCAGCAGGATGGGGAGGAGAGAAAATAAGATTGGGGGTTGGGGGGGGGGGGAAAGAAAAAAAGAACCCGTGGGTTGAGATAAAGACAGTCTAATAAAAATATAATGCAAAACTGTGTGCATGGAAGCAACAGAATATTTATTCTCTACATCCCATCAGCAGGCGATGTCCAGCCACTTCTCAGGAAGCAGGGATTCAGTATGTGCAGCTGTTGTTCTGGAGGACAAACGTCACAATTAACAAATGACCCCCCTTCCCCCTCCATTCCCCTTGCTTTTACTTCTGAGTAGATGTCATATGGTATGGAGTATCCCTTTGGTCAGTTTGGGTCAGCTAGCCTGGCTATGTACCCTCCCAAGATTTTCCCCATCCCTAGCCTAGTGGGGGTGTGGGAAGGGAAATGTTGGAGAGACAGTCTTAATGCTGTGTGAGCACTGCTCAGCAGTAACCAAAACACTCCTGTATTATCAACACCTTTCTAGCTACTAATACAAAACACAGAACTATGAGGGCCGCTATGGGGAAAATTAACTCCATCTCATCCAGACCCAATACATGAGTTTGTGTGTTTCTTTTATTTTTATTATTTTATTCTTTTAGAATAAACTATGAAGATTTCTTCAGAACGGACAGGAAGCAGAAGAATTCTAACCAATTTTTAAGCCACACATTACACAAAAAAGCAAACAAACCCAGGTCCATTTCTCAGCAGATTTTAGAGTACCATAAACCTATTTTATTATTCCTCTGTAACGGTATGGCAAAGAAGTATCATGAGAGAAGTTTTTCCTCTGGAAATTTTATTCCAGAAAAAATAATGTGTTAGCCCTTCAGGAACACCAAACTGTCTTTAAAGTAATAATTAAATATGAATCATAACACTAATGGAAATAAATGTGGAAGCTTTTTCATACTGCTTCATATTTCACAGAATCATAGAATCACAGAATAGTTGAGGTTGGAAGGGACCTCGGAAGGT
Organism: Antrostomus carolinensis; assembly: GCF_000700745.2. NCBI lineage: Eukaryota > Metazoa > Chordata > Aves > Caprimulgiformes > Caprimulgidae > Antrostomus > Antrostomus carolinensis. The sequence continues at coordinate 19,114 of NW_010293270.1, forward strand.
CATCTAGTCCAACCACCTTGCTCAAGCAGGGACTCCTAGAGTACATGAACCAGGATTTTGTCCAGACCATTTTTTAATATCTCCAGGGAGGGAGATTCCACAACCTCTCTGGGCAACATGTTTCAGTGCTCTGTCACCCTCACAGTAAAGAAGTTCTTCCTTATGTTCAGTTGGAATGTCCTATGCTGCAGTTTATGCCCATTGCCTCTCATCCTATTATTGGGTGGCAAAGAGAAGAGTCTGGTCCCATCCTCTAGACACTCTCCCTTTAGATATTTATAAACATTAATCAGATCCCCTCTGAGTCATCTTTTCTCCAGGCTGAACAGGCCCAGCTCCCTCAGCCTTTCCTCATATGAAAGACGTTCCAGTCCTTTAATCATCTTACTCACCCTGCGCTGGACACACTCCAGGAGTTCCATGTCCTTCCTGTACTGGGAGCTCAGAACTGGACACAATACTCCAGGTGGGGCCTCACCAGGGCTGAGGAGAGGGGGAAGATCACCTCCCTCAACCTGCTGGCAACACTCTTCCTAATACAACCCAGGATACCGTCAGCCTTCCTGGACACAAGAGCACACTGCTGGCTCATATTTAACTTGTCCACCAGGACTCCCAGGTCCTTCTCCACAGGGCTGCTTCCCAGGAGGTAATTTTGAAGATACAAGCATTTCATACTTCCTAAAAAGCTGTTTTTACAACTTTAGCTGAGTTCCTGGAGAATTAATCCTCAGTAAGAATTTTTCAGGGCAGGGCACACAATATTTCTTTCAATTTCTGCTCCTGACATTTGTAGGTAAGTATATCACTAGGTGGAGTGATGAGATCTGCATTCAGAGCACTTCCTGGTAGAGCCAAGTAAGATGTAGGGGGAAAATACATGAATCAAAGTTAAAGGAAAAAATATTGGATGTCAAGTGATTGCAGGCACTGAACAGGTAGATTTTCATTATGGCAGTCTCCAAATAGGGAGAGAGGATAAAATCAGAAAAACCTGTGTGAGTGTGTTTAGCCAAGGAACCTAGCAATTAAAATCAAGTAGGAGAGAACAAAGCGTGGGCTGGCGGGTCATAGAACAGACAGAAAGGATTCCTCTCTTATTTGAGGACTCTTTGGACAGATCAGCCACATTTTAACAAGTTTTAAAATAAAACCCCACTAACTTAAATGAAAATATGGATAAGTACAAAAGTGATAGAAATGCAGTGGTAACTTGCCTTTTTCACACAACATAATAACAGAAATATTTTCGATATCTGAATCACTGAATAGGGTTATGTCCTCTTTGCAGGTTATACGGTAGGAAAGGCTGTAGACATTCAGACAACTAGAGGTACATATCCTCTGTTTTATTTTCAGACCATCCTATCACTTATCCTAACCTCATAAGATACTGGAGAAAACTTAAGTTTTCTTCAGCAGACCATTATAGCAATAGCAGACAAATACAGAGGAAACAGGGCTAAAGGGAGCTGGGACAATAACTGAAATTTTTTCTAGTCCCCTCAGTTAATCTACATCTGATTCATGTAAGAACAGTAAGATTGAACTTTGTGTTTAATAAGTTATGAACTTTAGAAGAGGAGAACTATATTAACAATGAGATATTCCTATTACCAAAGAGAGCCTTTTGTCACCGAAGCATGAATAAAGGTAGAATACTTTTCTTTCTTTTTCCTTTCTACCATGTGCTCTACCATTGTACAATGCTGTACAATATATCCACTTGCCTCTACTGTGATTCATTAGTTGCAACAGCACAGATCTCTCTACAGACTAACGACAGTTCCATGTTGACACTACGAGATTACTGAGATTCCACGTTGCATTTACAGAATTATTAGACCCTGAACATGAAGCCTTGGCTTGCGCATGTCTATATTTTTCACAAAGACACTGTCAGAGGCAGTCAACCCGATGTAGCAGAACAGTTCAGAGAGAGCTGTACAATGCTAGTTCGTGTACACACAACTTGAATAATAGCTAAAGCTGTGTCATGGTTTAACCCCAGCTGGCAACTAAGCACCACACATCTGCTTGCTCGCTCACCCTGGTTTGCATGAGGAAGAGAATCAAAAGAGTAAAACTGAGAAAACTCGTGGATTGAGATAAAACAATTTAATAGGTGAAGCAAAAGCCATGTGTACAAGTAAAGCAAAACAAGGAATTAATTCACTACTTCCCATCGGCAGGCAGGTGTTCAGCCATCTCCAGGAAAGCAGGGCTCCATCATGTGTAACAGTTACTTGGGAAGACAAACACCATCACTCCAAACATCTCCCCTTTCCTTCCTCTTCCCCGAGTTTTATATGCTGAGCATCACATCATACGGTATGGGATACCCCTTTAGTCAGTTGGGGTCAGCTGTCCCAGTTGTATACCCACCCAATTTCTTGTGCACTCCCAGCCTACTCGCTGGTGAGGTAGTGAGAGAAGCAGAAAAGGCCTTGACTCTGTGCAAGCACTGCTCAGTAATAGCAAAATAGTAATAGCAAAATAGTAATAGCAAAAACATCTCAAAACATAGTTTTCAGTACAAATCCAAAACATAGCCCCATACCAGCTCATATGAAGAAAATTAACTCTATCCCAGCCAAAACCAGCACAATCTGCAACCCATCTGTAAAGAGGTATTTTCATAAAGGATTGGTTAATATACGTGCAAGGGTTTTTCGCAGGGTACATAAACACATTGAACAAGAACTACGAGGGCAGCATATAAAGCACAAAATAAGCAAAAGTATGTGTTTATTAGGGAAAAAAGATGGAAGTTGCAAGCAGAATACAGAAGCAAAGAATTCAACACATGGAAATGTGACTTCAGGAATACGGGATTTCCAGACAAAATCCTGGTAGCCCTAGGGAGGTAGTAGAAACAAGACATGGGATAACAGTAAGAGAAAATTGAAAGGCAAAGGGGAAAAGAAGGATTCTTTTATACAGCTTCACTGGAGGAAAAGAAGAATAAATTAACAACATAGTGATGCCAGTAATAACACCAATAATACTATAGCTTCTGTTAAATTTACTCTGTGACTCGGTGTACTGGGTTTGTGTGGTAAGGTTTTGGTA
>NW_010293271.1:0-44686 GCF_000700745.2 Antrostomus carolinensis
GGGGGCGGGAAGGTGGGAGGACGGCAGGAAATAGACTCTACAGATAAGACATTGCTGTTATAAATTGCACAAAAGTTTTTCTTAAATAAATTAGCAAGCCTAAAATGACATATATGAGAGTGGTTGGGAAGATAGCTGTACTAGTAATGAGGAAAACTGGTAAAATATATGGAAATCTATCTCCTTAAACAGTATGTTATCACAGTGATTCCTTTGTTCAGGAGACAGAGTAACAACGACAGGAGCAATGTCTACCCAAGTTTCTATGTCTGTTACAATTAAGGCTGGGTTTATTCACAGAGTCAAGCTGTTATCATTAGTAGTGTAGTACTGGTTGAGGACAGATCAACAGAGCAACCTACCTTCATGCTGGTATATCTTCTTTTGCTAGTTTATATATATAATTCTGCAGGTGCTGTCAATTTGTAGCTGTTTTGTTATTGTTTTGGTTTTTTTTTTCCAGATGTGTTTTGTCAAAATATGACCTTGTTAATATATTGATGTTATACATGGGAACAAATATTTCTAGTGTTTTAAGAAAGGGGAAGGGAACCAGCCATTCTTCTTCCAGTCAAAATCTTCATTGTTACACAGAAAATCAAACACCAGTTTTGTGGGACTCATTTTTTAACGTACTGAATTTTAAACAGTGGGAAAAAACTGTCTTGTTACCACTTCAGTTGTGTTGACAATTAACTTAGACAAATATTAATTACCAAAAATTACAACCATTTGCATTTTCTTTGCCAGTTTAAAGAAATTTAAAATCTGAGATATGATATAAACCCTACTTACTCAAAATTTTAAGGTGTTAATCTTATTGAAAACTAATTAAATAATGACAGCTATATTTTGTTTAAAGTAAGGAAGTAAAAGCCTTTAAAATCTCCACATTTATAACCTTATGTATCATGTCATGCTGTGTTAAATCAGTCTGAATACATTAATTTTTAAATATGTGATGTGACATACTGCAGCATGAATTGCATTATTTAGGATTTAAAGGACCTGTTGTAATTGTGAAAGATACACAGTAAGAAAAAAATGCCCAAGCTTTCTTAATGCAATTTATATTTATAAATTATGACAGTAATTGCATATGTATTTTTGAAGAAAATGTGGTCTTAGTAAAGAATATGGCTATTGGAGCACTGACTTCTTTAGCTTTCTAGCTAATGGATTTTCTAGGTTTTTTGGTGACCATTGGTATACCAGTTGCTCAGTTTTGGCACTAAAATCATATGATAATTTTGTTTACTTCTTATAAATCACAGCTACAAGTTAGGAAATATGAAGCCAAATTTTGCCATTTATGAATGTCAATTACTTTAGCAAAACTGTCTGGTAAACAATATATAATCATAGAATCATAGAATGGTTTGTGTTGGAAGTGACATTTAAAGGTCATCTAGTCCAACCCTCCTGCAGTCAGCAGGGCCATCTTCAATTAGATCAGGTTGCTCAGAGCCCCATCCAGCCTGACTTTCAGTGTTTCCAGGGATGGGGTTTCTACCACCTCTCTGGGCAACCTGTTCCAGTGTTTCACCACTGTCATTGTAAAAAAAATTCTGCATTACATCTAGTCTAAATCTACACTGATTTGGGTTAAAAACATTTTCCCTTGTCCCACTGTTAAAGGCCTTGTTAAAAATGTTGTCCCCATCTTTCTTATAGGCTCCCTTTAAGTATTGAAAGGTTGCAGTAAGTTCTCCCCAGAGCCCTCTCTTCTCTAAGTAGAACAACCCCAACTCTCACCCTTTCCTCATAGCAGAGGTATTCCATCCCTCTGATCATTTTTGTGGCCCTCTTCTGGACCTGCTCCAACAGGTCCAAGTCTTTCTTGTGCTGAGGACTCCAGAGCCGGACACTGTACTCCAGATGGAGTCTCACGAAGGCAGAGTAGAGGGGCAGAACCACCTCCCTCAACTTGCTGGCCACGCTCCTTTTGATGCAGCCCAGGATATGGTTGGCCTTCTGGACTGCAAGCACACATTGCCAGCTCATGTTGACCTTTTCATTCACCAGTACCCCCAAGTCCTTCTCCACAGGGCTGTTCTCAATGCCTTCATCCCCCAGCCTGTACTGATTGGTTGCTCTGACCCAGGTGTAGGACCTTGCACTTGGCTGTGTTGAACCTCATAAGGTTCAGGCAGGACCACTCCTCAAGATTTTCCAGGTCCCTCTGGATGGCATCCCATCCCTCAGGTGCATCAGTCACACTCTTAGCTTGGTGTCATTAGCAAACTTGCTGAGGGTGCATTTGATCCTACTATGGCATTGATAAAGATATTAAACAGTACTGGTTCCTGTACAGACAACTGAGGGACACCACTTGTCACTGATCTCCATCTGGACATTGAGCTGTTGACCACTACCCTCTGGATACAACCATCCAACCAGTTCCTCATCCACCAAACTGTCCACTCATCAAATCCATCTCTCTATAATTTAGAGAGAAGGATGTTGTGGGGAACCATGTCAAAGGCCTTACAGAAGTCCAGATAGACTACATCTGTACCTCTTCCCTTGTCCGCTGATGTAGACACTCCATCCTAGAAGGTCAGTCACTCCATCACAGAAGGCCATAGAAGGCAATAATCTGTTGTCCTCAGATTGGATAGGTACCAATATTACATTTCTATTACTTCTAATATATTTTCAGGTACTTAAAGGTACAAATAATTGTTAAATATGTTTAATTGTTATGGAAGTTTTGGATGCATTACATTTATTCAAATTAACATAATGTGCCTAGATATTATATTAGATATTTATATAAAAAAAAAAAAAGAAAAAAAAAAAAAGAAATGCTGCTCAACAGTTGGCAATAAGTTGAAGTAATGTAAAAATTATTAGATGTGCCAGATATTTTGAAGCATGCATACAGCTTTTGCAACAAGAATAACATGATTCATCAAATCCTTTCAGGACCTTATTGTCAAACTAACTTTCATGGAAGGCTGGTAAATTCTGCTTAACAAAAAATTTCAGTTTATAAAGACAATGCAATGATGAAATCTCATATATCAAGCCTGTAAAGTTGTCACACCTAAGAGTATATGAGCTATGGGATCTCTTATTTCTGTTTAGCCATCATCACAGAACATCTTAATAAATTCTTATTAATGACATCTGAGCAAGGCAATGGAAGGCACTGTGGCTGCCCTCTATCACTAGGATCATAGCTAGAGGATGAAGGTTTGAACAGATGTATCTATGATCCAATTTGGTCTTCAATATGCTTATTGCTGGGGGTGGGGAAGGAGGGAGGCAGAAAAATAATAATATGATTTCTGGACATTTTTCGGAAGAGGAATTTACTTTCAAATTATACAGTTCTTGCTACTAATTATCTTAGGGCATTGAGTCTTCCTAGAAGATATCAGACAAATACATTCTATCACTGCCTTCTGGCAGTGTCCCTTGAGTTACAAACTGGTGTAAGGGTCCAGACAACCTGGGGTTGAATGTTTCAAACATTCACTTAATGCGGAGGGCAGAGTCTGTGAGTGCTGGAGGCAGCAGAGCAGGAGCACACCAGCAGAGGCTGGGCGCCCTGTCCTGGTTTTTAGCTGAAACAGAGCTGGATTTCTTTTTCAGTAGCTAGAATTGTGCTGTATTTTGCTTTCAGCCTGGGACTTGCTATGAGAGGGACACTGATAACATCCCAATGTTTACATTTTTGTCACTGGAAGTGAAGGACTTTGTGTTCTGTTAGTCCACAAACACAAGATTTAAAGGGGGTGAAGAATATTTAAATTAATAAACTTAATTGACAGTTAGATATGCCAATGGGGTATTCCATATCATATCACGTCATGTCCAGTATATTAGTGAGGGTCTCTTCCTCTTTTAGCTCTCTCTGGCTTTTCGCTCGGGCTCTTGCTCTTCTGGGTTTGCGGTTTCAGTTTGGGATTGTCGCTCCTCCAGGATCATTATCTGGGAACAGTCTGGGCTTGGTCAGCAGGGGGGTGAGCAATAGATTGGATGTCACTCATTTGCATATTTTGTTACTGTTATCAATATCACTACTATTTTAATATTAGCATTATTTTAAGTTTTCTCTCTATTATTAAACTGTTCTTATCTCAACCTACAAGCCTCCTTATCCTTGCCCCCCAGTCTTCTCCCCTGTCCCCTGGGGGTGGGGGGGGAAGTGGGTGAATGGCTGTGTTGGCTCCTAGCCAAGGGCTAGTCCCGTGAAACTATCACATGGTCCCAAGTGGTCTAGCACTGAATCAACCAAGTGACACCTGGACTGAGGGGGAGGACTCAGCAAATGATGCTATGGTGCAGACTGCGTACGGTTGTCTTTGTGTTGGGCTCCCCGCTCTCCTACTGCCTTCTGCTCTGCCTTGCGAGAAGCCCCTAGAAGTTTCTAGAAGCAGAACTGCACAAGTCACCTAATTTGCATTGCAAGTGAGCAAGCCAATTTAGGGTCAAGGAACAGGGGGATTAAAAGCAGGACCACCCAACCATGAGGTCGTTTCCTCTCCAGGATCTGGAAACTCCACCTGGATGGCTGGACCAACACTAGATCTGGGACTGGTGATATTTTTTCTATCTCTCATTTGTCTTCTCCTCCCTTCTAAAAATGTAAGAGTAAGCATAACTGTTATCCACAATTGCTTGTTTATAAGCGATTATTAAGAGAAGCAGCTCTTATACCAAACTTTTGCATGGTGGTTTGTTCATAAGTCTTTCATAAGAAAACAGTTCCTATGCTAAAGTGCCTTCACCTGCAATGCTTAGTATTAGCTGTTAAGGGAGAACCACAATAAATTTTTTCACATTGCATTGTTGCTCTGAGTCCTTGTTGTGAGTCCCTGACCCTGTGACTCTGCAGCCCTGACAACCAGGGATCTTTTTACAGAGGATTCCAAAGATTCACCTTCCTTGTAACCCACAGAATGGGACGAGAAAATTGGGGCTCACAAATTCAAGTACCAAGTGACACTGTTATGTGCAATATTTGAAAACATGTTTCAGAATATAACACACACTGAAGCAAAATACTCTTCAAAAATTTGAAGATAGATGACTCCAAGCAAGCCTCGGGAGCTGGCAAAAATATAACAGGTATAGTGAGTTACCTTGAAAATTGCAGGAAAAACTTACTTTTTCACTGCTTCCTTTTAGTGTATGTACTTCAGTGTAGATGAATAATAAAGACATGTAATTTAAATAAAATTCAATGTCTGAGTAGAACATGTCTCATCTTGTTACAATCAATGAGGAAAAGCCATTAGCACTTCACAGGACAGGTCCTAAAATATCCCTAACATTTCAACCTGAGTTGTTCTATAAATCTCATTCAGTGTGTGGGTGTGTGCATTGTGGTGGAAGTTTCTTTTTTAGTTTCTTACAGAACACAACTAAAATTATCTCAAAAGTTATTGCATGTACTTAGAAATCGTGGCACCAACTTTATACCTTGAGTTTCCACTAAAAACTCTGCTGAAAATCTTATAGACAACCTTTTTTGTCATAACATATTTTGTATATAAATTTGGGCAGAAGGATACAATTATTTTATTATGTAGAAAAACAGAGTTAAAAACTCAACAAAAAGAAAACCCCTAGCATTCGTTGATGTTGATTTAGGTTCAAATGAGAGCTTTGTTTACAAACACCATCTAATCAGTGACTATATAGGATATTTGGTACAATTTTTCTTCCAGCAAATGAAATCCTATAGCTCAGAAATGTCCATTTCTTTTCCTCACAAAAAACACTTTATCTGTGTTTGAGAACCTCCATAATTTTTGGTATTTATTTTCCCTTAAATAACTAAAAGACTTGAAATATCTTAATTCAACTTAGCTATCATTTATTATGTTCACTGGAAAACTGTAAGTTCCATGACTTGTAGCTCAGCTGCTTACATATTTAATAAAATTTTGTAGCGTACAATACTCATCATCATAGGGAAAAAACCAAAACCCTCTAAGCTGATTTGCTGCCATTAGGCACCTAGGAAGTACAGTGGCAGAGACTAGACATTTATGGACAGTCTGGCATTTCTGACAAATTCATGTTTTTTTCTCTAGCCATGCTGTAGTGATCACCTAAACTTTACACCTGAATTTCAGCTTAAATACAGGGCCAAATCAAGACCTGAAGCAAAGTCTAGGAAATCACAGTTCCTAGAAATTATGGTACCAGCTGTGGGTTTTAGGCCAGAACAAAAACATTACTCTTTCTCTAAGTGGATTTCTATACATAGATGTCTACTCATCAGGCAAGTTATTAATTTCCCAGAATGCACAATAGAGAGGTAAGACTTCATGCTAATTCCTAATCATAGATGCCTAATGATGCTTGTGGTGCTGCAGTATATCTGTGGTGGCTTAAAACTGTTGAGAAAGATGCAGGTGTCCCATATACTCCGTGTCATAACTTCTAGATACAGATGCATAGCTTAGAAATCCAAGTGCCTCTGTTGCTAAAGAATTTAGTTTCAGTGTTAGGCAGTAAGTGAACATTTAAATTATAATTTTGAATTTCTTTTTTGAAGTTCACTTAAATCCAGTGCTAGGAATCTAAGGCCTTCTTCAGATCTGTCCCCAAGATCCATGTCTAGGTGTGATATGCTATACCTCTGGATGGATTTGAACTGTTTACTCCTGCCTGTATTTCTGAAAGACTCATGTCATTAAATTTCCTATTCTTAAGAAATTAAATTTTGTGCTAAGGAATGCTGTAGAGCTGTTTAAAGTTAGCTAGGTTAGACATTTGCAGAGAAGATCAGCTCTGATGCAGGCACATTCCACAGTGGAGCAGGGCACCATGGTGGGGTTCCTGAGCCAGGGAAACCCCAGGGGAGCACAGAGACACACCAGCAGCCAGCAGCCCTCATGACAGTGGCTGATGAGGTGTGGGGAGGGCCAGTAGTAATGCCAGCCACCTCCCACTCCCATAAAAAAACAGCCCTGGGGAGTGCTGGCAACCAGGAGCGCTGCCAACAGGACACGCAAACAGGACATGAAACACAAGATAGGCAAACAGGGCATGGTGCAGGAGTTCACATGGGAGGGTGCCTCTTCAAAGAAGGGGAATTCCACTGACTGAGTGGGAGATTTGAAGTACACGTAACCCAGAAACTGGGCACCGTTCTGTGACTATGCACAGGTCAGGGGCACTCATCTTACCTGACCCTCAAAGCAGAATGGTGGGCACTTGTCTGAAAGCAAAGGCTGCAGCTCCAGCTGGATGGTCTGCACCATCTTTCCCAGTGGTGGCCGATGTCTCCACCCAAAAGGAACTGCTGAAGGAAAAGACTGCAGTGCAAAACTCTGATTGCAGGAAGTGCCTAGACCTTTCTCCTCGGGTAGAGACAGGCATTAGTCCTGTCTACAAAAAGTGTTCCCAGGTGGAAGACCTCCTGCAGCAGGTGGCTGAGATGCAAGAGAGAGTAAGAAGGCTGCATAACATCAGGGAGGCTGAGAAGGAGTTAAATAGCTGGTTCCAAACACAGTCTGCAGTGGACACACCGACAAACAGCCAAAAACTCCCCCAGTGGTACCCAGTGAAGGGAAGAGGGCAATAATGCAGAAGACTGGATGGTTGTAATGGTGAGGACCAGCAGGAGGAAGAGACTTCCCCTAAAGCCTGAGGTGCCCTTGCAGAACTGCTTCACCATTCTGCAGATTGAAGAGGAAGGACCCATCACATCAGGATTGATGCTGGAGCTGAGTAAGGCAGACTGATCTACTCCCCGTACAACAACCAGCGCAACTAAGAAAAGGCAAAGTGTGATAGTAGTAGGCCACTCTTTTCTGAGAGGCAACCATTTAGCAACCTGACATGCTCTCTAGAGATGTGTGCTGCTTACCAGGGGCTTGTATCAGGGATGTCACCAAGAGACTACCAAGCCTAGACAGTCCACTATTATCTACTGCTGTTGTTTCACATTGGCACCAGTGATACAGTCAGGAACAGTCTGAGGACTATCAAGGATTGCAGAGCCCTGGGAGCAACAGTACGGGACTCCAGAACACATCCTCCTTGTCAAAGGGAAGGAGTCTGAAAGAGCCAGTCAAATCTGGTGAATCAACAGATGGTTACATGACTGGTGCCACAGCCAGAGGTTCAGCTACTTAGCCTGTGGGACTCGCTTTGAGAAACCTGATCTACTAGGGGCTGATGGGGCCCATTTGTCAGAGAAAGGGAGAAAGCATCTTCGATCATAAGCTTATTAAGCTGGTAAAGAGGGCTTTAAACTAAAGTTGCTGGGTAAGGAGAACCTCAATCCATCTCACTTCTACCAGTTTGATGCCAGTCCCAGCAACAGATGCCCAGAGTCTTAAGAAAGATCACAGATCAGCAGGAGAGCACCAAAAGAGCGGCACAGAAGAATTCCAACCACTCAAGCCAGTAAATCAGCTGCATCAGGAACCCAGTTTAAATGTCGCTATACAAACACACGTAGTATGGGGAGTAAAGAGCAGTCAGAGACATATACACACCTGCAGGACTATGATCTTACTGGCATCATGGAAATGTGGTGGCATGGCTCCTATGACTGGAACATTGGAATGGAAGAATACAGACTCCTTAGGAAGGACAGGCAGATGAGGAGGGAGGTGTCACCTTCTATGTTAATGACCAACTGGAGTGTATAGAGCTCCACCTGGGGATGGATGAAGAGCTGACTGAGAGCTTATGGGTCAGGATTAAAGGGAGGGCAGGGACAGCTGACATTATAGTGGCGGTCTGCTACAGGCCACCCAACTAGGAAGATCAAATGGATGAGGCCCTCTATAGACGCATAGGAGTAGCCTCTTGCTCACAAGCCCTGATCCTTGTGGGAATCCTCAACCACCCTGATATCTGTTGGAAGGACAAGACAGCAGGGTATAAGCAATCCAGGAGGTTCCTGGAATGCATTGATGATAACTTATTTCACCAAGTGATAGAGGAACCAACAAGGACAGGTGTTATGCTGGACCCTGTTCTCACCAACAAGGAGGGGCTGGTGGGGAATGTGAAGCTCAAACACAGCCTTGGCTGCAGTGACCATGAGATGGTACAATTCAAGATCCTTAGGGCAGAGAAGAGAGTGCATAACAAGCTCACTGCCCTGGACTTCGGGAGAGCAGACTTTGACCTTTTCATGGACCTGCTTGGTAGAATTCCACGGGATAAAGCCATGGAGAGAAGAGAGGCCCAAGAAAACTGGTTAATATTCAAGGTTCACCTCCTCCAAGCTTGGAGGTGATGCATCCCAACAAAGACGAAATCAGGCAATAATGCCAAAAGGCCTGCATGGATGAATGAGGAGCTCCTGGACAAATTTAAACACAAAAAGGAAACCTACAGAGGGTGAAAGCAAGGACAAGTAGCATGAGAGGAATATAGAGAAATTGTCCAAGCTGCCAGGGATCAGGTTAGAAAAGCTAAAGCCCTGATAGAATTAAATCTGACCAGGGACAGCAAGAGCAACAAGAAAAGCTTCTATAGGTATGTCAGTTATAAAAGGAAGATTAGGGAAAATGTGACCCTTCTGCAGAAGGAAATGGAAGACCTGGTTGCCTGGAATATGGAGAAGGCTGAGGTACTCAATAACTTTTTTGCCTCAGTCTTCACTGGCAAGTGCTAAGCCACACTGCCAAAGTTGCAGAAGACAAAGGAAGGGACTAGAAGAATGAAGAACCACCCACTGTAGGGGAAGATCAGGTTCAAGACCATCTAAGGAACCTGAAGATGCACAAGTCCATGGGACCTGATGAGATGCATTTGTAGGTCCTGAAGGAACTGGTGGATGAAGATGGTAAACAACTATCCATCATATTTGAGAAGCTGTGGCAGTCCAGTGAAGTTCTCACTGACTGGAAAAGGGGAAACATAAATCTCATTTTTAAAAAGGGAAAAAAGGAAGACCAAGAAACTACAAGCCAGTCAGTCTCACCTCTGTGCCCAGCAAGATCATGGAGCTGATCCTCCTGGAAATAGTGCAAAGACACATGGAAAATAGGGAAGTGAGGTGATTGCGACAGCCAAAATGGGTTCACTAAAGCCTGAACAATTTGGTGGAGTTCTACAATGGAGTTACAGCATTGGTGGATAAGGAAAGAGCAACTATGTCATCTACCTGCACTTGTGCAAAGCATTTAACACCGTCCTGCACAACATTCTTGTCTCTAAAGTGGAGACACATGGACTTGATGGAACAGGGACAAAAGTGTGAATAATCAAAACAAGCTTGTCCCATTCCAGTACAAAGAGGAACTGACTGTTGTCCAACACAACATAGAGAACAGTAGAGATAGATGTTGCTATGTGAGATGTTAGCAATGTCAAGACACTAAAAAAGCACTCCAAAATTATGGACCAAACTAACCAAGTGTTTGACTGGATGCTGTAAAGAAATAAAAGGATGTTACCCATGGCTAAAAAGTTTACAATTTCCGTTCATCTGACAACTCGAATCCTGCTCAAGCTCTACTTCAGGAATTAGCTGTGAGAAGATTGCCTCCACACACTAGTGATATTGAGATGTAAATATTATACTCTGACATGTGTCTACTGCTGGTGCTTGAGATGTTATTGGACCATTTCACATAAGAACATTCATGAGATATTGAAAACAGCATCAGAGACATTTAAACTTCTTGGAGATTTATAGGTGGGCTTGTTAGAGTAGCTTATATTTTCACCTCTCTATAATTTATCATACTATCATGAATGATATTATCATCACTTATTCATACTGTCCTGGACTTTTACTTCCTCTCTCGAATGAATACAGGGTATCCTATGGCAAATATTTATAGAATCATAGAATTGCCTGGTTGGAAAAGACCTCTGAAATCATTGAGTCCAACCATACCTGTCCAATACTAAACCATATCTTCGGGCACCCATCCACCCATCTTTTAAACACCTCCAGGGATGGTGGCTCAACCACCTCCCTCAGCAGCCCATTCCAGTTTCTGATAACCCTTTCAGTGAAGAATTTTTTCCTGACATCCAATCTGTCCCTCCCTTGGCGCAATTTAAGGCCATTGCCTCTTGTTCTGTCACTAGTTACCTGGGAGAAAAGACACACACCTAACTTACTACAGTCTCCTTTCAGGTAGTGGTAGACAGCAATTAAGTCACCCCTCAGCCTCCTCTTCGCTAAACTAAACAACCCCACTTCCCTCAGTTGCTTCTCATAAGGCTTGTTTTCCAGCCCCTTCACCAGCTTCGTTGCCCTTCTCTGGACATGCTCCAGTGCCTCATTGTCCTCTTGTAGTGAGGGGCCCAAAACTGGTCACAGTATTCAAGATGTAGCCTTAACAATGCTGAGTACAGGGGAAGGGTGACTTCCCTGGTCATGCTAGCCACACTGTTTCTGATACAGGCCAGGATGCCATTGGCCTTCTTGGCCATCTGGGCACACTGCTGGCTCATATTCAGCCAGCTGTCAACCAACACCCTCAGGTCCTTTTCCATCCGGAAGCTTTCCGGTCACTCCTCCCCAAGCCTGTAGATTTGCATGGGGTTGTTGTGACCCAAGTGCAGGATCCGGCACTTGGCCTTGTTGAACCTCACACAGTTGGTCACAGTCCACTGATTCAACCTGTTCAGGTCCCCTCTGCAGAGCCTTCCTATTCTCAAGCAAATCAACACTTCCGTCCAGCTTGGTGTCATCCCCTAATTTACTGAGGGTGCACTTGATCCCTTCATCCAAATCATTGACAGAGATGTTAAACAGGATTGTCCCCAACACTGAGCCCTGTGGAACACCACTTGTGACCGGCCTCCAGCTGGATGGAACTCCATTTACCACCACTCTTTGGGCCCAGCCATCCAGCCAGTTTTTAACCCAGCAGAGAATATGCCTGTCCAGGCTCTTGGCAGCCAGTTTCTCAAGCAGAATGCTGTGGGAAACAGTGTCAGAGGCTTTACTGAAGTCCAGGAACACCAAATCCACAGTCTTTCCCTCGTCCACTAGGTGGGTAACCTTGTCATAGAAGGAGATCAGGTTAGTCAGGTAGGATCTGCCTTTCATAAACCCATATTGACTGGGCCTGATTACATGGTTTTCCTGTATGTGTTGTGTGATAGCACTCAAGATGACCTGCTCCATCACCTTCCCCAGCACCGAGGTCAGACTGACAGGCCTGTAGTTCCCCAGATCCTCCCTCCAGACCTTCTTGTAAATGGGTATAACTTTTGCCACCCTCCAGTCAAGTTAAACATCCCCAGTCAGCCAGGACTATTGGTTAATGATGGAAAGGGGTTTGGCAAGCACCTCCACCAGCTCCTTCAATACCTTTGGGTGGGCCTTCTCCAGCCCCATAGACTTGTGGATGTCTAATTGGCTGAGCACATCTCTAACGATTACCTCCTGGATCCTGGGAGCTTTGTTCTGCTCCCCATCCCTGGCTTCTGGCTCAGGGGACTGAGGACCCAGAAAACAGCTGACCTTACTATTAAAGACTGAGGCAAAGAAGGCATTAAGTACTTCAGCCCTGTCCTCATCCCTTGTCACTATTGTTCTCTCTGCATCCAGTAAAGATGGAGGTTCTCCTTGGGTCTCCTTTTGTTGTGAATATATTTATAGAAACATTTTTTGTTATCCTTTGCAGAGTTGGCCAAATTAAATTCTAGTTGGGGTTTAGTCCTTCTGATTTTTCACTGCAAGACCTCACTTCATCCTTGTAGCCCTCCTGAGATTCCTGCCTTTTCTTCCAAAGCTCATAGACTTTCCCTTTTTTTTCTGAGATCTACCCAAAGGTCTTTGCTCAGCCAGGCTGTGTTTCTTTCCCTCTGGCCCATTTTCGGCACATGGGGATGACCTGCTCTTGCAACTCCAGGATTTCCTTCTGGAAGAGCATCCAGCTTTCTTAGGCTCCTTTACCCTTCAGGACTGCCTCCCAAGGTACTTTACTGACCAGTCTTCTAAACAGTCCAAAATCTGCCCTCCAGAAGTCCAAGGTGGCAGTTCTGCTGACTGCTCTCCTTGCTTCACTAGGGATTAAAAATTCAATCATTTTGTGATTGCTGTTCCTCAGGCGTCCTCCAGCCATCACATCTCCTGCAAGGCCTTCTCTGTTTGCAAACAACAGGTCCAGCAGGACACCCTCCCTGATTGTTTCACTCAGGAGCTGTGCCAGGAAGTTGTCTTCCACACACTCCAGGAATCTCCTAAACTGTTTCCTTTCTGCTGTATAATGCTTCCAGCAGACATCAGTAAGTTGAAGTCCCACACAAGAATGAGGGCTAGTGATCACAAGACCACAGCTGCAGCTGTGGGACGGGTGGCTGGGGCACCCTCTCTGCCAGCGCTTTGGCCTCTGCTGATTTTGTCACGGTTTTGCTGCTTCAGGAAAGGTGTCCCAGTGTGATCCCCTGCTCTGGAGCCCTTTGCCCCAGTGGCCTCAGTATTTTTGAATGATTAGAGAGTGATCTGAAATATAAAGAAATAATTTCTATTTGATACCAGTTGATCTATCAACACCATCATACTGGTTTCTGTTCATTAGCCTTAACTGAATCCACATTGTGCTAAGTTTCTTTTTCCTAGGTTTTTTACAGGCCTGATTTTATTTCATACTATATAGCACATTTTTTTTTTATCTGTATCTATGTTTTCTCCTTCAAAAATTCTGAATTTTTGCCAAATATTATATAGTAAGACTAGTATCTTACCCTTAATTTTATGTAACTATTTGATTGGTTAAAACATATAAAAGAGCATTTTAAAAAAAATATTATAGAAAAGTTGTAAACTGTTTTAACTTTACACTTGAGGTAAAAGTGAAAACTCATATTTTCTCTACAATATTTAAGAGTAAGGCATTCATAATTGGACGTTTTGACAAAAAAGACAACAAAAAATAATATTTTATCTTTTCTCTATTTTACAATGTATATATTTTGCTTTTTTAATAGGCAGTAAAAATTCTCTCTTTTCTGAGTTTTTGAAAAGTATAAAATCATTCTATCTTTGTTATTTTTAAATATTTTTTTCTTTAATCTGAAAATCAAATTATCACACAGAAATATGAATTACTGCACTTGTATACATCTTGATCTCACGCTCATGTGCAAAACATATAAAAAAACCTGCTTGCAAGATTATTTTCAATTGGTTTACCGCTAATTTTCCAAAACCTATATGAAAAGCTCGTGTGTAAGTGTCTATGTACTTGGTCAAGGAATTTACAGATACACAGATTACTTCTGCCTTTTTATGTAGGATCAAAATCTCAAACATCAATATCTTTATTAACTTCAAGGTGCAATCTCCCTAATTTGTTAATTCTGAAGATTCAGATCATTCATTATCACATTTTTAATGTTAATAAAGGACAGTAGAATCATCACAATTTAAAGTTTTAATTAGAAAACAGTAATAACTTAAGTGTAATTTGCTGTCTCATTCAAATTGCAGCAAACTAATTGTTGGTGTTTTACACTAGATATTACTTTTCTGAGAGATGACATGAAAGAGGGAAAGGGAGGAAAGTGGAGGCAAAGGGAGAGAAACAAAATCAGCATTTAGTCACTGAGGGAAAGGAGGTAAGGCAGTCACCTCAGGTTTGAATGAAGGTGACAGTTGTAAGGGCTGGAATACATGAGATGTACTTCTTATGCCACCAAATAGATATTCTGCTTCTAATGGTAATTTGTTTTCATGAAGTATTTTTCCAGCCAAAGCCAATGTCTCTTGCCTTAGATGGATAACCTACTTCTGCTTCAGATAGCAATGTATCTCAAACTGCTTAGCTCCTAAGCCAGTGAAACTTCCATCATTCTCTCTACTGTTTCAGCTAAGTCTTTATTTGAACCTGTTTCCCATTTAAATCAGATCTGTCATCCTTTATTCACTGTCATGCTTTTAGCGACAATTAAGTCTTTCAACTCCAGTCTAGTTTTCACTTTGCTTCCCTTTTTTTCTACACCCACACAGTCTGGTCTTCCTCCCACTTAAGAATCTTTGGTTCTCATTCAGACTGTCTTATTTCCTTTCTTCTCTGCCTTCTACACTTCAGATAATATTTTCTACTTTTCCCTTTGAGATCTCAGGTTATTTCTGAATTAGAAATAGCCAGGAAGTGATCCAAGAAGCATACTTAAAAAATTGAGTTGTACAGTATTGATTCATTAGCTTCCTCCCTGATATTGTTTTGGATCATTCCATTTACCTCTTGGTACAACAGTTTCTGGGTATTGTTGCAGTATGATTTAGTCCTGAGGCTACTCCCAAAAAAGCAGTCTAGATGAAACTGCACCAGATCCAGTTTCCTCCGTTTTACACTGTCTTCGAGCACTATCCCTGAGGACTCCTAACTTTCAAAAAACTTCTACATTTTCTCATACCTTGCCCCAGGATAATCAACTCACACTTTTAGTTTCATGCAATAAAAACATTACACTTTTCCAAAATTACTACTAAGACTAAAAAAAAAGTTAATAGAAAAAAAAGTAATAAAAAGTGTCCCAAAGGTGTCTTACATAACTCATAAGAAAACTAAAGCATAGCCTTTCATGTTTATCCCTTTATTTTAGCATTTTAAAAAAATAATATGATGATAATTGAAAATAAGCCTTATTAGCACTGCTGTTGAGTGAGTAAGAGCTATATCTGGCAGTCAGAATCATGAGTTGTTATGCAGCCCAAATCTGAGCACACAACCTTAGTTGTTTTACTGTGGGAATTTTTGTAAATACCCACTGGGAAACACTGTATGTTTTATCCATGACCTTAGCAGATTTGAAAGAGTAATAATGGAGTGCAAGGCTAAGTACAAAATTCATTGTACCACTTTCAAGTTCCCACTTTTCCCATTTTGCTTGCAACCAAATAAGTATAATTATTAATCTCAAACATCTGAGGGGTTTTTTAGCTACTTGTTTTATTCTCATCATGCTCCCAGAATGCATGCATTTTCAGATTTCCCTGAATTAATTTGGCTGCCATTTATATAAAATAAGATACCAGCCAAGACTCAAGCTATTATATTTCATTTTGTTGATCTAGCTGTTGAGTTTTATAACAGTATCTTAGAATATTTTTGTATTTTAGAAATGAAATTCCATGTTATGCACTGAAATTCAGAACTTTAAAATCTTGAAAGGTTTTATAGCCGCTTTTGAATACAAGGGTCTTCTAGATGTCTGTAACATGAAGTGTTACAAGCATGTATGATTGAAAATACCTTTCTTTTCTACAGCAGATTTTTATTATTTATTGATATCACATAGAAAAAAGACATTTTTTATTCTTTCAGCACATGCATTTAGTGTATCATAGATACTTTTGTGCTTAGAGTCTGAGCAGCAGGGCAGAAGAAATAGTTTTTTACATTTTTCAAACAGCAGTTCCTCATACTGACCAAAGAGTAGCTTTAGTAGCCTCTGAAGGGGTTCACCCTTTAATTCTTGCCCACCAGAAGCATTATGGTTGTGTCCTAGGTCTTCAAGCTTTATTATAGAACAGTGTAGCAGATCTGAATGGTGTCCCACTAAGACTAGTATGCTGCCACTGTGAGAGGCTTTGAAAATAAATGCTAGTCCAGACAAGTAACAGTATATTTACGAAGAAAACAAAATTATTCCCTAATCTCATTGGCAATATTCTTAAATCCTGGATGATCACTCCCTTAGTGATGTGGTTAAACTGGAGAAACAAGATGATGCAAGTTATAGGCCTAACTTGCAAGTACCAATCCCAAAGAGATACAGAACATCAGAAATTACCCCTTACTCCTCAGAGATTAATATATATAACATATAGGGAGCAAAAGACCTTTATCCTCCAGCAATTCAAGCAATCTTTTCCTTTGGTTACGAGGCTGTTAATCAAGCAGTATTTATCATATTCATGCTCCTTGTGTTAATTCAAGAAATGACAATAGTGGACTTCTAGCAGTAGATCATACTATTGGCATTGTATCTCTTACCCAGCATGTTAGCAATTTATAAAATACTGTCAAATAGTTTATTCAAAAGGCATTTGTACTTAGCAATTTGAAAGACAACATGTTTATTTGGGATTTTTCATGTCAGTCCTTTTCCCTTCTTAGTCCATGTATTTCAGGTGGTGTTGGTGTTGTCACATTTTCTTTTTCTATTCCAAATTATTTTCTACTTGCTGTAAAAATACATTTTTTCATACTGATCCAGTTGATTTAATGAAAACACAATCAAAATCCTTTTGGGATAGAGCAGTTATTGTCTTTAATTATATGCATGGTTGATAAAGCAACATGCTACGCTGAACATATTTCCTGGGAATAGGACCAATATAAAAATAAGGTAGTTATATATTGTGAAAAATATTATTGATGTCAATAAGATAAGATGCATTCTGGCGCAAAATAAAATCAGTAAATCTGAAAAGAGAGAGAAATATTTCTCTATGTCAATCAAAATACAAAGACATGAAGAAAAAACTGAAAATGTTAATACTTACTCTGAAATATAACTCTGAAAGTTATATATCCACGTCAGTATTTTACAGCAGAACTGACAGTTGAATATTTTTTCATGTCAAAAAAAGATATTTCTAAAGAAATCTGCTTGTATATAACCAACAGCAACTATTGGCCCCACAATTTTTTGGGGTTTTTTATTGCATGACATATCTTATACGGAAGTTCATGTCAATATTGCATATTGTGACATACATTTGTATTTGTGCAAGGTGATCAGGTCTACAGTTGTCCTTTCTGCACCAAAAGTATAGATTTTTCTAGAGATGGACTTTAATGTTTAGTTACCTCAAACTTTGAGGTACTTTTTACACTGTCCTGTTTTTTTAGCTGGAGCAGGGCTGGGTTTCTTTTTAGTAGCTAGAATTGTGCTGTATTTTGCTTTTCAGCCTGGGACTTGTTATGAGAGAGACACTGATAACATACCAGTGTTTGCATTTTTGTTGCTGGAAGTGAAGGAATTTGTGTTCTGCTAGTCTACAAGCGCAAGATCTAAGGGGGTAAGGAATGTTTAAATTAATAAGCTAAATTGGCATTTAGGTACCAGTGTGATATTCCACATCATATCATGTCATGTCCAAAACATCAGTGAGGGTCTCTTCGTCTTTTAGCTCTCTCTGACTTTCACTAGGGCTCTCCCTCTTCTGGGATTGCAGTTTCAGTTCGGGATTGTTGCTCCTCTGGGATCGTTATCTGGGAATGGGCTGGGCTCGGTTGGCTGGTAACGAGCAGTTTGTAGTGTATCACTTATTTGTATATTTTGTTACTATTATCATTATAACTACTATTTTAATAATAGCATTAATTTAAGTTTTCTTTTATTTGTATTATTAAACTGTTCTTATCTCAACCTAGAATTGTCCTTATCCTTGTCCCCTAATCCTCTCTCCTATCCCCTGGGGGTGGGGGGGAGTGGGTGAATGGCCGTTTTGGCTGCTAGCCAAGGGCTAGCACAGTGAAACATTAATTTAAGTTTTCTTTTATTTGTATTATTAAACTGTTCTTATCTCAACCTAGAATTGTCCTTATCCTTGTCCCCTAATCCTCTCTCCTATCCCCTGGGGGTGGGGGGGAGTGGGTGAATGGCCGTTTTGGCTGCTAGCCAAGGGCTAGCACAGTGAAACTATCACGTACACTTAAATATAAGTATTTACAGACCACTGTATTTTAGTTAGCAGAGATATGAAGTTTGTTTCAGTTCATTAATGTAAGCATCTAATATTATTTGAGATGTTTTACTGTGTCTTGCCTGGTTCCAGCTTCTGTGCAAGACGGCAGTTTCTGATGTAGTAACAGACAGATCTCTATAGGCGTTTCAAATATTTCATCAGTACAATCAAGGGAGTATATAGAAAGTAAATCGGGTATGGAAGTCTAGGACATTCTGCAATCTGAATGACATTCTGCACTCTCTCTTAACTACACCATTCACAACAGTGGGAGTCCAGACATCTAGTTCACAGATAGATACCTATGCAGTATTTTGATTGGCACCTCTAAGGTGTCTTAACTTATATGTGAATCCCCTCCCTGTACTACATGTAGATTAGTTATGTGTCCAATGACTTTTAGAAGAAGTCCCAAGGATTAAAACAAAGTGTCCCACCACCTCTTACTATCTATATTATCTTTTTGCATAAGCCACGGTTTACACGTATTCATGGCATGTTCTCTACATGAGTTTCAGGCAGTAAAGTGTTTATGGAGACATCTAATTAAATATTTTTATTTTTTTTTTTCCTGCTTGAGGGTTACTTTGCTGTAATAGTCACTCATGCAGGTGACTTAGGGGCAACAAAAAAAACCCCCACAAACCCCCCCCCAAAAAAACCCAAACCCTTGTCACAAAAAAGGTGGCATTTCTACCATAGAAAAGACAAAACTATGGAAATCCTGAGAAAATGCCAGTGAATCTAAACTGAATAGACATAGTGCAGAACAGCAACAACTGTTTTTATCATTCTCTAAGGATATTAAAATGAAATCAACATCTAGCTGTTTAAGAGCCCATAACTAACTGTCCCTCTGCTCATTTGACAGACATTTCACTCAGAGACAGAAACTAGCTGCAGAATATTAATAAACCCAGGTAGCTGACCACAGACTGTGACATTTGTATGGGGGAGGGGAAAGCACTACTTACAGCTTCTTTTTTGTTGTTCATAGAATCATAGAAAGTATTTGGTTGGAAGGAACCTTCAAAGGTCATCTAGTCCAACCCCACTGCAGTGAACAGGGACATCTTTACTAGAGGGTTGCTCAGGGGTCCATCAAGCCTGACCTTGAATATCTCCAGGGATGTAGCCTCCACTGGGCAACCTGTTCCAATGATCTACCACCCTCATATTGAAAAACATTTTCCTAATATCCAACCTAAATCTACCCTTTTCTAGTTTAAAAACATTACCCCTCGTCCTGTTGCTACACGCCCTTGTGAACAGTTCTTCCCCAGCTTTTTTATGGGCACCTTTCAGGTACTAGAAGGCTGCTATAAAGTCCCCATGGAGACTTCTCCAGGCTGAACAACCCTAACTCTCTCAGCCTATCTTCATAGAAGAGGTGCTCCAGCCCTTGGATCATTTTTGTGGCTCTCCTCTGGACACACTCCAACACGTACACATCCTTCTTGTGTTGAGGGCTCCAAAACTGGACGCAGTATTCCAGGTGAGGTCTCACCAGAGTAGAGAAGAGGGGGAGAATCGCCTCTCTTGATCTGTTGGTCACACTTCTTTTGATGCAGCCCAGGATGTGGTTGGCCTTCTGGGCTGCAGATGTACATTGGTGGCTCACATCCAGCTTTTTACCCACTGTTACTCCCAAGTCCTTTTCCTCAGGGCTGCTTTCCAGCACATCATCTCCTAGCCTGTATCAATAATGAGGATTGTCCCATCCCAGGTGCAGGCCCTTGCACTTGGCCTTGTTGACCCTCATAAGGTTAACCTGGGCCCACTTCCCCAGCCTGTCCAGGTCCCTCTGGATGACAACCTGTCCCTCTGGCACATTGACTTAACCACCCAGCATGTTATCGTCAGAGAACTTGCTGAGGATGCACTCAGTCCCGCTGTCAATATCATTAATGAAGATACTAAAGAGCACTGGTCCCAGTACGGACCCTTGAGGGACACTGCTTGTCACTGTCTTCCATCTGGACATTGAGCCACTGACCACTTTTTGCAATGTTCTTTTTAGTTTAGGGACACAAATTTTAAATGTCATAGTAGACGGTTTCTAGTTTTTTCCTCTGTATGGAAATAAAATTAGAACCACAATGTGGAATAAGCTCATAACCCCCATTAACAGCATAGAGCAATGTTAAGAAATCAACCTAGAAATGAACATTTGTTGCTCTAAACTTCCATTAAGTTTATTCATAAAGACATTTCTAATAAAAATAATATTCCAGTCTGCATTCATAGACATTGGAACATGCATACTGGAACATGTACAAGAAGGCCAATGGCATCCTGGGGTGTATTAGAAGGAGTGCGGTTAGTAGGTTGAGAGGGGTTCTCCTCCCTCTTTACTCTGCCCTGGTGAGGCCGCATCTGGAATATTGTGTCCAGTTCTGGGCCCCACAGTTCAAGAAGGACGGGGAACTGCTTGAGAGAGTCCAGCGCAGAGCCACCAAGATGATTAAGGAAGTCAAGCATCTCCCTTATGAGGAAAGGCTGAGGGAACTTGATCTCTTTAGCTTGGAGGAGAGGAGACTGAGGGGTGACCTCATTAATGTTTATAAATATATAAAGGGTGAGTGTCACAAGGATGGAGCTAGACTCTTCTCGGTGACAACCAATGATAGGACAAGGGGCAATGGGTGTAAACTGGAACACAGGAGGTTCCACTTAAACTTGAGAAGAAACTTCTTTACTGTAAGGACGACAGAGCACTAGAACAGGCTGCCCAGGGAGGTTGTGGAATCTCCTTCTCTGGAGATATTCAAAACCCGCCTGGACACCTTCCTATGTAATCTCATCTAGGTGCTCCTGCTCCAGCAGGGGGATTGAACTAGATGATCTTTCGAGGTCCTTTCCAGTCCCTAACATTCTCTGATTCTGTGATGTTGCCCAAGGAAGTTGTGGATGCTCCCTTACTGGAAGTGTTCAGGGTCAGGTTGGATGGGGTTTTGAGCAACCCGGTCTAGTGGAAGGTGTCCCTGGTCGTGGTAGGGGGTGGAACTAGATGATCTCTAAGGTCCCTTCCAACCTATGATTCTATGACCTCCCCTAGAGACTCAGAATATAATTCAGGATAACTAACCTTAGTCATCAGATTTCAATTATGCCCAGATGAGCAAACAGCACTCATAGGTCTATGATGTGTCTGTACTTCAAAATGCAAACCAGAAATATTTTGCTGTGGCTATATCTGAACAAATCTATAGTCAGGCTTGCCAGAACTGCATCTCAACATTAGATTTAAACATGGTGTATATGATATAACTTTATGTAACTGCAAGTAAAGATATCTAACTAGGAAATTAATCTAAAGAAAGAAGACAAATGACACATATTTTGAGTAATAATTTCTTTCTAAGCATTCAGTTACTAAGAAAGATAGAGTACTGCCTTGTTAAGACTGCATATGTGGAAATTAGCAAGTGACATTTAATATATGAAAATAAAGGAACAATCCATAGTGTGTGAAAACCTGTATTAGTACATGCACACACTGTACACTACAGCAGATATTAATGTTTACTATATGTATTGTAAAAATAATTAAACAAAAAACCTTTAATTACTCTTTATATGTATATTAAGTCAATGTAGACAGAATGCTGAAATACATGGGAAAATGGAGATAAAGATGATAGCAGACTGAAGTATTATTTAAACAGAAAGGAGTAGATTGCAAACTTGTTAGATTAAAGATGGAAAATATTGCAAGGTATTACATCACAGTATAATTGGTTTTTGGGATGGTGGTAATAATTAATCATATTGTAACAGCTGAGCATTGCAAGTTAAGAGCCAGTTCCTAACTAAATTTGCAATTAATCTACTGAATGACATAGGTCTCATTTTTTAAATTCCTTGGGCCTTACTTTTCTTACTGATACAACAGAAATCATATTTTTTTATTTTTTTTTTTTTTTAGCACAAGATGTTCATAAGATAAAAAATAGAACATTTCTTACTCATTGAAAATAATTTTTAAAAAATCATCCAACTGAAGATACTTTAAAATGAAAGCATATTTACTTTATCAAGTTGCAAAATGATCATCAAGCAAGTAGAGAAAATCCTTAACAAAAAGAAAAAATCAATTGTTACACAGTTGGTTTTGGGGTTTTTTGGTTTTGGTTTTTTTTTACTTAGAAACATAGTGGGAAATTTAGTATAACTATTAGATATTAGGAGACTCTCTTCTGTCTTTTAGCTGCAGCTGAAGTGGATCCTGTGAAAATTATAAACTATAAGTGCAATAGTCAGGATACATTAGCCTAACTTGAACCCAAATACTGAATTAATGTAACTTGCAATAGTATACTAGTGTTTTGTAGCATGGTGGTGGCGTAACCAGACACCAAGGATTTTACATAAATGTTTGATTGATGTGACAGTTGAAGGACTGAAGAAGGACTGGAGTCATTGCACCAGGAGGCATCCAAGAATGAAGAACAAGAGAAGTAGGACATCAAATAGGCAAGGCATCTTTCTGAATACACAAAAGGCATAACTGGGATCAACAAAAATAAGTTGCATCAGCAGCAGATGAGACACCCCACTTTTGGGAGGGGGGACGTTACGAACTTGTTAGGCATAATTGAAGAAAATCAGCAAAGAAAAAAGATAAGATCATTCCAGTTCAGCCTTTTTTCACCCAAAAAGTTCTTAAGCCTAATTACTCTCATCTTGGTGACACAGACCCACCAAGGACCACAGCCATCAGTTATACTATATGATATGATATCAGCTCCCTAATATTATACACTCACAACTCATTTAAGTTATAGACATTAAAGCTGAACAACCTTACATATGTGGTGACAAGCAACAGTAGTGTAAGAGCTATTAGCACAAAATGTCTTGTTAATAAATCAGTTTAGTAAAGTGATTGTTTGTTTAATTGTTTTAGTTTAAAACTGTCTTAATTTGTCAACCTTTTAATAGTCCCACCACAGCTCCCACTAATCGTTAATTCCCTAATATATAAACATATATGTACAAATATACATACACATGTTCAAGTGCTGTGTCTTTTTTCTTTCACTTTATTAAGCATTTCACATTGATAAAAATCAATTAGATGTCTGACATTATTTTTAGTAGACCATTAAGGGAACAGATGGAGAAACTCAAAAGAAGTTGGTTGTGAATAAAACAGTCTTTACATCAGAAGCCATCTTAATCTGTTAGAAGGCAAGATAACAATCTTAAACTATAAGAAAATATTTTCAATTATTAAAAAGTAGTTTATATTTAATTGAAAACTTTTATATCGGTTTTATTTTTTATTTGTTAATGGATAAAACAGTAGTTCTTAGCTTTACTGATATCCAAAAAAGGCATGTTTAAAGCTTTAAATTGTTTGGCTCAATGAATTCTCATGATCAAGTTTCATGAATTAATGAATGAATCAGATATTGTACGCAAAGGAAAAGCACTTCCTCTTATACATTTTTAAATTTTTCTGACATTTTCGAGATATGTCTCCTTGTTCTTGTGCCCATCCACAAGACAGAAGTAAATGAATCATTGTTTCTCTGAACCAGTTAATACTTTAGACACTCAACATTTTTTTATTTGTTTTAGTTCTAAGGAAAACAATCCAATTTCTTCAAAGATTTTTTTATATGACACTTAATTCTTCTTAGTACAACAAATCTGCAGTCTTCTTTTGGTTTTGCAGTAATTAGCATTGTACTAAAGTCTAGTTTTCACAAGTGGCTGTGGCTGTCTCTGCTCCTAAATAGGATGGTCTTACCCTAGTTGCATAATCCTGTTGATTCCTTTGTGTTGACATTCACGGTCAGCACAGTAAGTCAAATCAGATTGGTTATCTGACTGCAAACTAATCTTACAGAAGGAAAAAAAAAATGCTTTTAGCAGATCAGCAAGTTCATCTGATATACTGAGTAATTGTTACATTCAGCATCACAAAAGCAGTGGCAAAGTTGATGCAAAGGGAAAGGGAAAAGGTAGAAAGGGTGTGCTGAGACCTCCTTCAACAGAAGTGCACATATAAGGTTAAGACAACTGTGAAACCATACTTCTGTTATTCCTTTAATGTACCTATTTTTGTAAAGACAATCTAATACTTTTATATTCATCATCACTTAATTCTTTTTTGTATCTTAATAACATGTTTACTTCCTGTGCACCTCTTCACATCAGGCAGAGAAATTAATCAGTATTAGAATGACAAACTGCATCTTTTTTTATTTAATTTGCAATATTATCTGATAGTAGGATAATTCAAGGATAGAGAAAATACGAATAGAGTATAGGGAGAGGCTTTAACAATATATACATAAATAAATGTTTCATATATATCAATACTCAATTTTATTTCCAAACATGTTCTGCAATTCTCTGCTCCTGGAACTGTCAGGTCCACTGACGATGATGGTAGGTTCCCACTTCTAACAGCAATTTTTTCATTTTTTCTCCTGAATAGGGACTGGATTTCTAGAAGGTCGACTGCACAGGGTGGGAGACATCCAGATATCTTGGAAAATGATTCATCAATGGTGATTCTGTTCCTTTCAACTTTTGTATACACCAATTGCATCTGCTTTGTTCTTGGGTCTTGTTTAAATGTCTCTGGGTTGTTTTTTTTTTTAATTGGTTTTGGTTTGTTTTGGGTTGTGTTTTTTTTTTTTTTTAATTTTCATTAACAGATGTGTCATATACACAACCTGTTGTTTCTGTACTTGTTTTGATATTTGTGCTGAGAGTGGCTAGCTACTTACAAGAAGCTGGTACAATATTGACTCTTGCACTATTCAACACCTCAAATATTTCACTGTACACTTTTTCATGTAGGAATTAAGATATTCCTTTCAAGAGGAATTCCCAAGAGCTTGTCTTATTTCCTTCTGTATTGCAAAACCAAAATACAACTATGGTTTAGATTATTCATGTAAAATTTAGCTTGCAAATATATTTATTTAAAGACTATTTGATTTCTTCTTAGTAGCTACAGAATGTGAAGAGCAAAAGACAAAACATAATCCTTTGCTTACCCTTATTTTCTTTATACAAAACCAAAGACAGAGAAAATTGAATATTATTTACTAGCATTACTGCTTAAGAATTGCTTTGGTTTAGAAGAAAGTTTACTTCATCTTTGAAGCCAAGAGGATAAAAAAAAAAAAAAGTAATTTTTCTTACTCTAGTTTTTATTTTTCTTAAACTGATGTTTAAGAAAGTGAATTTAGATGTGAATCACAGTATTAACAATATTTTATTAAACCAGATTCTAATTTTCAGGTCCCATAGAGTCATGTCTCTCTCTCCAGGAGGAAAACAAACAAATGAAAGAACAGTTCTGTATCTAAAATTCAGATATATTATGTGTTTGAGAATTTGCTCAGTAAATTGTAACATTGGATTAGTGCCTGAAAATGAATGTTTATATTAGTAATACAAGAATGCCACCATCCAAAGGTACTTAGAGATCTAGTTGATAGTGTTGCAAAGCCACCCTCCACCATCTTTGGAAGGCTGAGATGGTCAGGGAAGGTTCCTTGTGACTCAAAAAAATGAAAATGTCACACCTGTGTTCAAGATGGGTGAGAAAGAAGAATTCAAGGAGCTACAGATTGGTGTTCCTAACCTAATGCAGTTGAAGATTACAGGGCAATATCTCCTGGAAGCCACATCAAAGCACAAGTAGGACAAGAGGAGGACTGAGAATAGCCATTTACTGAGGCCAGATCATGCCTGACGAAACTGATTTCCTTTCACAATGAGAAGACCAGCTTGGTGAGCAAGGGAAGAGAAGTGGTTGCTGTAATGTTACCAACATTTTTTTACATGGTATCCCATAGTATGTCTTCTTGTAGCAGTATTGGAAATAAATGATTTGGATGCATGGAATGACAAGCTGGGTGAAAAATTGACTAAATTGCCTTGCTGAAAGAGCAGTTGTCAGCAGTTCAAAACCCAGCTGTTATCCAGATATTATACGTCAGCCTGAGTTATTCCTCAGGTTTGATACTAAGGTCAATACTGTTCAACATCCTCATTAACGATCTGCATGATGAGGGTGAATGCACTTTCAGCATATCTCTGGACAGGAGAACAGCTGATGTGCTGAAAGACTGACTGCCATTGCAAAGGCTTTCAACAGACTAGAAGAATGGGTGAACAAAAATATCTTCAATTTCAATAGCCCTGTTATATTGGATGAAATAACACTATGCAACAGTACAAGCTGGAAGCTGACTGGCTAGAGAGCAAGTTTACAGAAAAGAGATAAATCTTTTGTTTGAGACAACAGGTTAAACACAAGTCAGCAGTGTGCTCCTGAAACAATTAAAGCTAAATGCCTGCTGGTCTGTGTTAGCAAGACACATGGGAAGTATTAGGGAGAAATGTCATATATGCTTGCTCTGTTTCTACCATCCCCTTGGTATCTGTTTATGACCATTTGAGGAGAAAAAATTCTAATCAGGTGCTGTGCAGCCACACTCATGTTCTAAAAATGAGGTACTGTAATGATGAATGGATAAATTCCCTACATGAACTAGAGAAAATACAACTACTTGTAAAATAGTTTTTCAACAGTTGTTTTCAAGGAATGCAATATGATGACTGTCTGGGACAGTCTTTGAATGTGTCTTGAATAATAATAGGAAGAATAAACCTCTAAGTGCTTTTCCCCTTGGTAAGGTAAGGACTACTCGTCTCATTAGGCAGAAGAGGTTCTTGGTAGGTAAACTAAAGTAACTTATTTGTCAGCCAGGAGTAAAGTTCTCTCACTAAGAGAATTACTTGGAAAAGAGGCACATTGTCAGATGGGTATTTCAGTGCTCTCTGGACTTCCTAGTTAATAAGAAGTTCATGTCTTGGAGCAGAAGTTCAGGAGGCAACCCCTAGCCTGTCAAGGTCAGCACACAGCAGAACCAGAAGCCAGCAATATAAGAGAATGTGATAGTATTTGCATTCAGTTTGTTTTTTTTTTTTTCCCCCTAAGCCTCTTCTCACCCTTAAATAGAAACAGAAGGTGCAGTTTTGACCCTAATCCAGAGCAAGTATTAAACTCACAATTGTAGATCTGTACCAAGATGCCATAAAAAATGTGCATCCACAATCCCTTCCAAGTAATGTTTTTATGCTTTACAACTTGCTTTAGTCAGATGTAATGCACATTTAATTTGCCACTATTTGAGATATTGCTGAACAAATATATTACAACAATCAAGCAGAAATTCACTGACTGATTTTAATTACACTGAAATAAAGTGCCACTGCTTCAAGGTTTAACCCAGGGGTGAATTTTTTATTATAAACTTCTGAAAAAAAAGGTTTTAATAGAACTGCAAACATCCTTAGCTGGTATCTCAACCACAGTGAGTCATCTCCTGTTTTTATGACTGTGCTTTTATGCCTCTATTGTATAGGAAAAAAAAAAAAAATTGAAATTACTTATACTTGGTGAATTGCACAGTGATAAAAAGTAAGCTGTGCTAAGTAGAGTCTTGAGCAGACACACACAATTTCCCAACAACATCTTTGACTAGCTTTATGTTTGATTGTTCTCATTCCACAAAGCCTTCTCTCATTTACCAATTTTGCATCTCAGATGTAGACCTCCTCACTGAACAGAAACCCTGTATATAACAGTGATTATACCCTCAGGTACCCTTGTCATGCCATGCTTGCTGCACAATCTAAAGTACAATTGCAGAAAAGAGAATGGAAGACATTAATGGCTTTATGACTGCAGAAATATACATATGCTTGCAAAATCTTCCCTCTTTGCCCATCCCCTAGAAAAAGAGTGCAATTTGGCTGAACATTACCTGCTTTATTTTCAGACGACATTTACAACATCTGAAGATATTTTCTTCTTAGAAGTTTTATATTTAAACAAACTAACTACTTTTAAGAAAATCTATTAAAACAAAACATAACAAAACAAAACAAAACCTGATACTCTATATAGT
The DNA here is from genome assembly GCF_000700745.2 of Antrostomus carolinensis. Lineage (NCBI taxonomy): Eukaryota > Metazoa > Chordata > Aves > Caprimulgiformes > Caprimulgidae > Antrostomus > Antrostomus carolinensis. The sequence continues at coordinate 28,546 of NW_010293271.1, forward strand.
CTTTATACCTGACACATGTATCATTTTTTCTTTTGGACTAAAATTTTATCCAGACTCTTTGCACATTGACATCATAGTTTTTATCTCTTTAAACAGGAAAAAATGTTTGTGTACAACAGCAAATATAATTTCTGATTTGGGACCACATGATATTTTTTATATATACAAATATAGTAGTGAATGGGATCCTCTGGGGTTTTTTTTGTGGGGTTGTTTTGGGGGTTTTTTGGGGTTTTTTTTTTAGCAACTCTTTAAAATGGTCTTTTGTACCAAATATGGCTTATATTTAAATTTTGTGCAAACTGGCTAAACATGTCTGGCTGAGTCAATACTATTTAGATGCATAGAACAAACATTAACTACACTCTGTCTCTGTGGATTCCTACTATAGGACTATAGTAAACCTGAAGAGCTTAAATAATAATAATAAAGTAGAATTTTAGCATACAAAAGTTCTTCACTGAGCTAGCTGCTTGGTCTGGGCTTGCAAAATTAAGTCTGCGTTCTGTTGCTGGAAGTTATCAATATTTAACTGACACTGACAAGACAAAGGCAGATTGTATGAACCAAGAATTATTACTATGAATATATAAGTCTTTACCTGTAGTGCCTTTTATATTAATAATTGATTTTCAGTATGCAATTGTAAAGAGCTTGGGTCTCATTAACAAATTAGGACATAATTATCAAATATTATTTGATAGGATAACTAGCCTAGCAGATAACATTGAAACAATGGAAATAATTGCCTACTGCTTTCGAAAAAGCTTTGATAGTGTCTAAGAATACCTTCCTAAAATCAAAGCAGAGAAATATAAATAAATTAAATCCTCAGAGACAGATACACAACCGGTTGAAATTCCCACTGAATGAGTAGGTGTCAATTTTTTGATTGGTTAATGTGTAAGGTTTCTGGTTTGGGCCCAGTTTTGTTCAATACTTTTATTGTGTCAGCTAGTAGAATATAGAGCATATTCTAAAAATGGTTGATGACATCAACAAATCTGATTAAATCAAATTACAGGGGTTGCAAACACATTAGATGATTGGATTTTAAAGTTGACAAAATAAAGATGTTTTGAAATCAGCGAGAAAAACAGTGCTTAACAGTAATTCAGTGTTACAGTTCAGTGATGTAAAATTCACTAACAAAATGCAGAATAAACAGTTAAGCAACATTAATGCTCAGAAGATGAAGGCCCACAGTGATCAACATATTAATCATTGATGGTGAGGGAGAAGTGATTCTCTTTATGAAAACAGAAGATGTCATTTAGGAAGCCACATGCTTTAAATGCAGATTAAAACTTTTCTGTCCTAAATTTCAGCCTCATCTGGACCCACTTTGAAATAAAGTTACAGTTAAAATAGGAGACAGCAAGCAAGAATGGCAAGAAAATTTGAAAACATAGCTAAGGAGGAAAGGTCAAAGGCACTGGTTTTGTTTTATTAAGCACACTGAAAAGGGCAATAACCAGGTGTTTTATTCTGTTGGTAAAAGAAAAGGTTTATGTTAAATAATAAGAAAAAAATTCTTTATAATAAAGGCAGTGAACTGTGTGAACACATTTATAAAGAGATTATAGAATATATTTTTAAAAAACTGAATGGATACTTCTTTTTGGTTACATCTATAGTCAAGCTATGTTTCATCCTTATTCAGTAAAGGAAGACTGAGTGACCTTTTACTGTAACATCCAGTCTCCTATTCATATTATTTCATGATGAACATTAATAAATAAGGTGGGAAATGTTTCAAATGTCCTGAGCTATAAAACTTATTGAATTTATTAAGGAATATATCAGAATTATCTTACAAAAATATATAAATATATAAATAATTTATGAACACTATTTTCAGGGTTTAGCTAGATACCAAGAAGAAAAAGAAAGCAAATGTACAGTTGTTATTTTACTTCTATTATAAATATTCATGGACCAATACCCCCATATCATTGATGTGATGATATTCTGATGGATATTCCCCCAAAATAAGTTTTTTTAGTGCTCATGGTCGGGTGGGCAAGTATTTTTTATTTGATGGGAATTTTTAATTTGTGGTTTACTCATACACATGCTTATTGCCATTTTCTCAGCAGAGTTATTCATATTTTTATTGTGTTATAACAAAGCACAGATTTCCATGGGCTAGATTTTACATTACTTAATCAGACCAAATGGAAAATTACATTTCAGTTATAAGATAATAAAGAGAACAATTCAGAATAAGAGAATACAAGCACTATATGCTTGTCCTGATTTTATGTTATTCTGAAAACACTTACTACTGATCAATTATTTAGAGTGTATTGAGCCTTTTTGATTTTGAGCTATTGATCTGATCCAGCATGTCCAGATGCTATGTTCTCAAAGGACTTTTGGCCTTGATTCCTCTAATCTGCACCCTAAAAAGAGGCTCCAAAGAAAATCAGGATATCACTGCATATTCACATAGTACCTGAAAGAAACCACTTTATTTTATGATTTTTCTGAGCAGACACAATTAAAGATGTTATAGGACCATTTTAGTCATTTCAGGCACCGATTTTGCCAGATTAACTCTTTAAATGGAATAGTATAATCTTGGAGAAAAAAACAAACAAACAAACAAACAAAAAACCCCAAAACAAACCAAACACACATTTTATCAGTTACTATGACTGAAGTGATATCCTGGTCATTTATGACCTCTATGGTAGAGTATTAGGTTATTTCTTTTTTGTTATTTTTTTTTTTTTGATGAATTAATTAGACTCCAAAGCATGCCACGCAATTTCCTTATACAGAACTACAGCATTACTAAAAAAATAAATTAAAAAAATCTGTACCATAAATGCTGAAAAATCATTCTATAGGATAAGTAAACCTCAGGAAAAAAAAAAAAAAAAAACAACAAAACAAACAAACAAAAAAAACAAACCAAAAAAACAAACCAAAAAAACCCCTCCTGATTTTTATTTTATAGTGAAAATAACTGAGTCAAATTACATTTTGTGTATTCTTTAAAAATAAAGAATAATGAGAGTTTATTTTTTATATTTTTTATTAAAAAAAATAATAATTGATGGACATTGAAAAAGCAAATCACAGTTAATGCTGATTTGTGAAAATTCCTGAAGAGTGAAAAAAGAATTTGTACGAATGTTGACACAATGTGCTACACTAAGCATAATGCAGTTTAACTGACACTCAGCTAAAAAAAACAAAATCACTTTTATTTTAAAAGCAAGCTTAAAAATACAGGTAAACACACACACAACTATAACTGCAGATGACACTTACTACTCTTAAAACATATATGTTGTATAATATTATTGACACACAAAAAAACTGTTCATTTAAAAAATATATATTTATACACAATTATACAGTAATTTTGTTTACCTAAAAAAATGATGGTAGACAACTGAGTTCTTTAAATATAAAATTATTTTTTATCAAACTCATGTAACCAGTTCAATATACAACTGGTTTTGTGCATATTTATGCATGTTTTATTGATTGTAATGTATAAAAATATTTGATTCATTTACATCAACTATTAAATGTTAGGAGATAAAGCAATGGGAAATATATTACACAAAGGACCAGAATTTGGATTGGCATCCAACTGACTTCCATGGATTGCCTATATTTTCTGAATATTTACCAAAACATATAGATGCATTCCTATCCTAGATAGAAAATACGCTTTGTTGTTTGTCAAACATGTTAAATACATGTCAGTAAACAAGTAATATAAAAACATATAGCTGCATTTTCATTTTCTTCTGGTTCAGAACAATAGTATTTTGTATCTACAAACAACTTTTTCCCCTGACTGATGTCACTACTATTTAGCCCTCTGAGGTTAGGATTTATTGATTCTGCTTTTACTTTTATTGGATCTTACCTACTTCAGTGCTTCAGTAAATTGAAACCTTCTGCAGTTCATGGAAGAAATCTGAGAGCAAGGCTGTGAGAAAATGTACACTGACCTCAATTTGTTTCAGACTATATTGGTAAAAGCATTGTCATCAGGTTACAGAAGTGACCTCATCTAGGAAAAGCTGAAAATCAAACCTCATATTCTCAACAAGTCTTTAACAGAAGCAGATTTAATTATTCCCAAAATGTAAATCACAGCAATATTTTCCTCTGTTCTGTAAATATGTGAATCACTTTCTGATTCTCTCTCAGCCTATAAAGATGTACATCTCCTTGTGATATATAAATCTCTGGGAGGAGATAGATCAGTCTGCCTAATTTGTGCTTGAGCATCCTGGAAGTGGCATAACCTGCCTTTTAATAATTATTCCGGGACTGAACTATGTAACTAAAGCAAGAAAGAAATATTAATCATCTTTAGAAAATGGCATTTGGGAGGAAAAATAATATGATATGTTTAAATTTAACATATTTTTAAATAAAATATTCTAATATTTTAATTCTGAGCATTCATTTATAATAATCCATTACTGTTTTATTATTACAAGCTGTAGGCTAATGGTAATATAGTCCCAAGTAGGACAGATTGGGTAATAAAATTATCCCGAGTAACTTTACTGGGATGGTGACAACATGACTGTTGCAAGATTAGATTTTTATCTATTAATTTTCAATAGAGAAAGTGTTGTGTTATCCTACCAATTTTCAAGTTCAGCATCCAAATGTATTCATCACTGATTAAACTGGTTTTATGTGATGTGAGATTTGGTCCATATTTAGAATATTTAATATATGATAGATATTTTAATGTTTATATACACTTATGTAAGTACCACATATGCATTATAATATAATAAATATAATAGATATTTTATGTAATATAACATACTATAATATAATAACTAAATACTCATGCCATGAACCCTGGGCCTATACAGAGAAACATGGACAAGTTGGGAGCTGTGAAACTAATGTTAATTCAAAAGGTAGTGGGTGCTTCTCTTCAGAATTTATTTTCACTGTTTCTGGACATAGATGGTTTCAAACAAGTGTTTAAATTTGAACTTTTTCTTCCTCAGATTAATACTTATCCTTGCAAAAGTGCAACTACCATGAGATAATCCTTTCACCTCCTTTTTCATTCTCATGCACAATACCTCTGCCACTGGAAAAGGAAAGAGTTACCATTTATCCCTACTTATGTTTCCTGTTAAAAAAAAAAAAAAAAAAAAAAAAAAAAAAAAAAAAAAAAAAAAAAAAAAAAAAAAAAAAAAAAAAAGAAAAAAGAAAAAAGAAAAAGTAAGAAAACCAACAAACCTGTGGCTATCTGTGGTGAGTTAGCCCTAACAAACAGCCAAGTACCCACTTAATACCTCACTCATTTTCCCTTTTCAGTGAGACAGGGGAAAAAATAGGATGAGAAAGCTCATGGATAGAGATAAAGACAGGGTTATCATTTAAAAATTATCATCATGGGTGACACAAACTGAGCTTGTAGAAAATGAACTGTATTTATTTCCAATAAAAATAAAACTTAATTACCAATTTGGATAGTGAGAAACAGACAAACACTAAAACAACAGCTTTCCTCCCTGTCTGCCCCAGGCTCAGCTTCACTCCTACACTTCAGACTCTTCTACCATCCATCCCCAGTCAGCAGAGCAGGTGTGATGGGAATGTGGGGTTATGATCACTTTCCCTGTGCCCTAGTGTGAGCTCCCCAATGAGTGCAGTTTCCTCAGGAATATCTATCTCCTCTAGTGTGAATCCTTCACAAGCTGCAGTGAATACCTGCTCCAACATCACAGAGCACCAGGCATTTTTTTTAGGCCTGGACTAATTTCTGATCGAAAAATTCCTTATTTCCTAATTACTACATTTCTGTAGCAAACTGTGTAGCCATATTGTTGTAGCAAATTCAAATAATTTAAACATGCAAAAGACAAGATAGCTCAGTGAAGGATAGTTCAAGTAAAACAACTATCCAGGTTTCTTGGCAGTGCAGAGTAAGTTCCAGCAATACTTTTAGTTTTATTTGATAAAGAGCTTCATAAAAGCATATCAGTAAAGTTTACTCAACAATAATTTGAGACACTGAATATTCCAGAAACTTGTTACGATAAAAATATTAGTTTAGCACATGTCACACCTGAAAGTAAAGTTGTAGATATTGTTAGATTTGGAGGATGCTGATTGTAAGTTAATTCACATGAAATTGTTCACATTAATTCAAAGGAGTTCACATACATATGAAACAAAATCTGTTACAACCTAGCCAAAAAAGTTTAACTTTAATTTTAACTCTTTAAACATATGGGGGTTTTTAATGTTTTTTTTTTGTTTATTTGCCATAAATCAGATACCAAGTGAGTAAATTTATACATAAAACTATACCCTTAGCAGTATTCTGTAAATAGCTGGACCTTTTTTAGTTTAGTTGGAGGGTTTTTTTGTAAAAATAAGAATAAATCAATTGCCCATCTTTTATGAAACTCCTTTTTCATAAAAAGCATGTATGTAAGGACAGAGAATGATCTTGGAATAATAAGAGCATGTATTGTACAGTTTAGTAATTTCTCTACCCAGTCCTCACAAACAGGAGGGCAAATATTTTCTCCTTCTCTGTATCAGTTTGCTCTATCAGATTGTACAAATTAACTATCAACCCCCAAAAAATTTTCTTAGAGTCTTGAGGTTCCAGCTTTGTGTTGAGTTACACTACTAGTTAAATTTGTAATACCAAGAGACCTAATCTGGCCACAAAAATACCACAAATAGTTAAAATACAAGTGCCCCAGATCTGAACAAAAATATCTAACATGGCTTTAAAAAGTTATTTCTTTTTTAAAAAATATTTTAATATAATGAAAAGTTTTTGTTTGTTTGTTATTGTTTTTAATTTGACCTTAAATGCCACATGGTGGTATGTCAAACAAAGTAATTCTGATAATGTGAAATTGGATCATGTCTCACATGCATCAACTTGATTGATTAAATCTGACAAGATGCATCAAAATGTGACACATACGCTTCAAAATTAGAAATAATGCGGGCTTCTGAAAACAATAGTGTTTTTTAACCGTTTCTGAAAGATGTCTTTTCCCTTGGGATTAAAAACAAACATATAGTCAACAATGATAAAAATAAAAATCACTGGATCTTGAACATGATAATTAAAAAGGCAAGAGAGAAATATTTTTGCTCATTTTCAGAAAATGCATTGGCAAGTAAACTAGATACATTCCCTATCTTATATCAGTGTAAGGTAAGGATTTTAAATAACATTTTATTATCTTATAAACAAAGAAAATATATTTTGCTCTGAAATATTCAAGAGAGAGGAAACACATTGTATGTCCCCTTTGAATACTGCCCCGGTCATAAATCTTATAACATTGCATCACAACACTAACACTTAGTAATATGCTAAGGGGCTTCTAATGTCCCAGATGCTGTCCAGTGAACTTAGGTCAATTCGCAAAATTCACAAAAAGCATTCCTAATGAAGATGAGGAAGCAAATTGTTTTTAGCAAATGAGAAAATTTATTACATTCAAACTTAATCTAAGAAAAATGGGAAGGATTTGCTTATATGGTAAGTTTTTATTAAAAAATACTATGAACTAGGTTTTATCATCTTCATTTCAATTGAGTAACACAGTTATTTTTTATTTAGCCATAAAAATCCAAGAGATAACTTAGGAAATAAAGTAATAATGAATTTAAATAAAAGAGATCCTGTCTTCAAAAATCTTCTAATAGTTCATTTTCCATTACGATTTAGTTCTGCACACACACTTTTTTCTTTTACCTGAGTGGCTTTCTGTAGTTCAGAATCACAGTTCACAGTAAAATTAAAAATAAAGGAAGATGCTTGTTTGCTAATAATGTAAAAATATTAAACATTGTTCCCCTGAACCCAATAGAAATAAATCAACCAATGATTTCTTTACTCAGACTTGACTTAGCCCAGACAATCTTTCAGCAAAGACTTTTCTCATAGTCATTTTAACAGTCTGTGTCCACCTGTATATACGGCCTGAAAGCTATGTCTGTCTCTTTCCTTGGCGAGTCTGTAACCTTTAACTCAGAAACATAAAACATGATCAGAAAAAAATAGTTTCATTTCAGGTAGCTGTTTCTTTATATGGTTTGGTTGAAGGACCTTGATTTTATGCAGTCTAGTATCACATATGCATTTAGGGGCTCCTTCATGCTATCTTAAATGAAGGCAATGGTTAAACCTTAAGCTTTAGTGACACATATCCAAACCAGCAACACAGTTTATTCTGGGGTAAAACACTAATGACTAACTGGATTTATACTGTTCTCATTATGCATTTCTGTTTAGTCTATTGTTTCCATGTGTCCTGGTTTTGCTAGGATAGAGTTAATTTTCTTTTAGTAGTTAGAATAGCTGTATTTTACTTTCAGTGTTTCAGTTCAGACATATTAGGAGAAGAACGCTGATAACAGTACTAGTGTTTTTAGTTGCTGCTGGAGCTCAAGGCCACCGTGTTTGGCTACTTCACAGCTGCATTAGGACTGGGAGGGAGAAGCGCAGTGAGGAGCAAAACCCAAAACTGGCATCTGGTTGTGTCAATGAAATATTCCATATCATATCATGTCATGTCAGTATATTAACCAGGGCTGACCAGAATATGGGGTATTTTCTTGGGGATCGCTCGGGATCACGCTTCCCGGGTTTCGGTTCGGGACCGTCTCGGCTGCGGGATCGTTAGCTGGCACAGGCCGGGCATTGGTCAGCGGGCGGTGAGCACTGTGTATCACTCATTTGTATAGTCTGTTATCACTGTTGTTATCATTATCATTTTCTTCTAATTAGTAAATAGTTTTTATCTCAACCCGTGAGTCTTTGCCTTTCTTTCCAAATTCTCTCCCCTGCTCCCTGGGTGAGGGGGGGGCTGGAGGGTGATAGAGCAGGCTGTGTTTGGCTGCAAGCTGCAAGCAAAAGGGTGAATCCACCCAAACAACCACACCGTGGAGGTCTGATAAGGTCTCAATATAAATTCAATTCACATTAAAGACTTTAATGGAAATACATAAAGAATGAAGATTCATATTGTTTGTTGCATGAATATTTCTACTTATATATTCAGAGATTTAGGACCTCAAAACAGTTAGCATCCCAAAGATCTGTAATATTTTTATGTACTGCCTTTCCCTGATACAGAAATTATCAGATATGTGGATGATTTTGAAATGAGTTGTCTGCTGACAGAAATTACAATCCAAAGAGGCAGCAGTTAGATTTGGCAGGAGTGTTATCTTTGTCACTGAGTAAAGAGAAAAAAGAGGCAGTGAAAAAATATTATTGCAAGCTGAGGAAAACAGAGATTTTCTGTCAAGTTTTTATCTACTGGCATCTTTTTCTTTAAGTATTTACCCTAGAGCATTTTATTCTTACTGTATTTCATTATTTCACTTGCTTATATTTCACAGTAAAAATTCAACACAACCAAAATTGATAACAAAACAGGTTTGTTTTTTGTTTTGTTTTGTTTTTGTTTTTGTTTTTTCCCCATCAAGGTTGTTAGCGATTGTTGTATTTGAGACATATCACCACAAATGACTGACCTTAATGCTGGGATATCTGTTATTTCTTCCACTGTACAGCTAAACAAACAGACAACTGAAGAAGTGGTCAAGATTTTAAGACAGAAAACAACTGTATCAGGTGCAGTTGCCCAGGTACTGGCAACAGGGTGCTGTAGGGGCAGCATCCATAAGGAGAGGCAAGGGCTGCCCCATGCCAGACACAGCAGATTCCAGAGAGCTCCAAGCTGACCCACTACAGAGCTGAGCTGAGCCCCTCAGCTAAGGAGGTGAGGAAAAAGTATTTTAAAAATGACAAAATGCTACACAACAATGTGAGGAGTGAGGGGAAAAAAATGTGAGAAACAACACTGTTGTTTCTCTAAGGGGTCAGAAACGAAGATGTGAAGTTGAGACTGGGAAAGGGGAGAGAAAATGTGCTCTTCTAATGTTTGACTTTTTGCCTCACACTAGCTGAATGAGTAATTAAATCTTTATTTAAATTGACAATGTATTCATTTTCCTCAAGTTGAACCTGTTTTGCCCACGAACATAATTGGAAAGTGATATCCCTGTCTTTACCTCAACCCAAGAGCTTTTTCATTCCTGTTCTTCCTTATCTTCGACCCACTGAATCCCACTGAAGAGAGTAGGGGAAAGGCTGAGTAGCTGGGTAGGAGTTCGGCTGTTAGCTGAGGGTAACCCACTTCAACAAAAGAAGCCAGTGGGGATTCTCAAGACCTGTACATACCTATTAATTAATTGTCTTATGTACAAGGTCATGGCTCACCCTAACGGTCTAACAGCCTGTGATATTTGAGTTTCCATTTGGGACAGGAGCCCCAGTTTTCTTTATGTGGGAGAGAAGGTATACAGAGTGTTGTCTGTGTATGCCCAAGTATAGGCCTAAAATTGTCCTGGATACACACTCAGATCAGGGACTTGGGAACTGATCCCTCAGGATATAAATTGTATTAAATTCAGAACCAACATAGAATCATAGAATGGTTTGGGTTGGAATGGACCTTAAAGGTCATCTAGTTCCAACCCCCCTGCCATCAGCAGGGACACCTTCCACTAGACCAGGTTGCTCAAAACCTCATCCAATGTGGCCTTGAACACTTCCAGGGAGGGGGCATCCTCAGCTTCTCTGGGCAACCTGTTCCAGTGTCTGATCACCCTCACAGTGAAGAACTTCTTCCTAATATCTAGTCTAAACCTACCCTCTTTCAGCTTAAACCCATTTCCCCTTGTTTTGTCATTAACTGCCCTTATGAAAAGTCCTTCCCCAGCTTTCTTGTAGGCCCCCTTCAGGTGTTGGAAGGCCGCTATGAGATCTCCCTGGAGCCTTCTCTTTTTCAGGCTGAACAGCCCCAACTCTCTCAGCCTGTCTTCATAGGAGAGGTGCTCCAACCCTCGGATCATCCGGGTGGCCCTTCTCTGGACTTGTTCTAACTGGTCCATGTCTTTCTTATGTTGGGGGCTCCAGAACTGGACGCAGTACTCCAGGTGGGGCCTTACGAAAGCAGAGTGAAAAGGCAGAATCACCTCCCTCGACCTGCTGGCCACGCTTCTCTTGATTCAGCCCAGGATACGGTTGGCCTTCTGGGCTGCAAGTGCACATTGCTGGCTCATGTTCAGCTTCTCACTCACCACCACTCCCAAGTCCTTCTCTTCAGAGCTGGTCTCAAACCATTCATCACCCAACCTGTATTTGTGCCTGGGGTTGCCCTGACCCAGGTTCAGGACCTTGCATTTGGCCTTGTTGAACTTCATGACGTTAGCACAGGCCCACCTCTCAAGCCTGTCAAGGTCCCTCTGGATGGCATCCCGTCCCTCCAGCGTGTCAACCGCACCACACAGCTTGGTGTTGTCAACAAATTTGCTGAGGGTGCACTCAATCTTACATAATGTTGAACAAAGTAAAATAGAGCATATTTTACTTCAGATGTGCTTTTTGACATTTATTTTCTTTTTTGGTAATTATTTTGAAGTTAATAGCTCTTCACAGGAAGAATGGTAGAGAATGGCAATCATAAACAGGTCAGGGACAGAAAGTGATGTGATTGCAGTTGCAGAAATCTGGTGGAACTAATTCCAATACATTTTAAAATCAAGCATGTAGATTTAATTTCTAAACTAGTTGTCTAAATTATATAGTCAATGGATTAAAACAAACAAACAAACACTTCTTAAGGTAGATGTCTACAGCGTCAACAACAAATGTTAGGTAAAATGCAAATCTTGTCCCCGTCTCCCACATTATAAGGGTACACTAGAATAATATATAATATTATACAATATCTGGCTAAAGATGTGTCAAGATCTTCTAAGTCAGAAATTGTTTGGTTTTAACATATTTGTCAAATTTGGAGGCTGAGAGCTTTAAGGAAATGTTTCTCTTCACTGTTGTTTTCTCATGTGAAACCTGTCTCTTCTAACAGGTTAATGTTTATCTTCTTTCTGATACTCATGTAGATAGACACATTAAAATGGGAAATTTTACCTTATAGCAAGACTTCAAAATATACTATTTGAGGAGCTAAGCATTAAAAATAAGTGATACTGCAAGACAAGAAGAGTACCTGTCCAGAAATAAACTTATACCTCAGAGGGAGAAAAACAGCCAAACTGATGAGTGAATTAATATAGTCAGATGATTATGGAAAATCAGATGGGCTACAACAGATATTAGTGGGAAAATAATAAGGCAAGATTAATGCAATTAATAAATGGGAAAAGGATGCAATTAATGAAGGTTTTAAATAGCTAAACTGCTTTAAAACAACCTGTCAGTAAGAGACAAAATGTCGACAACAGTTTTGGCAATTAGAAAGTAATGAAGATCTCGTAAAGGCAAATATTGAAAAAGAGCCAGAAAAGGAGAACTTGTTTAATTGAAATTCACGCAAATAAGGTAGTCAGCTGAAAACTTGATTCAGTAAGAGACTTAACATGTGCCTTCTAAACAAGTGAATGCTTTCATGAATGGCAATAGCATAGCAATACTCATATGACTAAACTAAACAGTCATCTAATTACACTGCTGAATCATAGCTTATATAAGGTCAAAATAAGACTTATTGGCTTACAAAGTATCTATATTATCTCCTGGAAATATATTTATTGATTTTGTCTCTCCTCTACTTCAAACTGAGTTGTCAGACACCACATGTGCAGGATCCACAGACCCAGTACAGAAGGCCACAACATGGATGACTGACTCTATAGCCTTGGATGCACACACCCTGTGTGTGAATGGTAAATTCAGAGTCCTTGTTTCTTGCACTGTTTAAGTATCTTATATTATGAAGTCATTGACTAAAAAAATCAAGGATGGCACTGATGCTTCTATCCTCCTTACTAGGTGCTTGTGTGTCTGACTGCAGCTCTAGTGAGCCTCATTCTGGCATCTAATAGTCTAGTTCTGAGCTTTCAGTGTCTCTACAGTGGCCCACAATTGAGGTCAGGGATGGAATGTGTATTCTTTCATAAAATACAGCAGGCAAGTATGTAATCAGTGTTTTTAGGGAGATTAAGTTGTTACTTCAAATCAAATTAGAATGAGAGAAGTCCCATGCATTTTGTTTACTTCTGGGGTGAGGAACCTAAGCACTGAATTATTATATAATAAAAAAGGCTGACACCACATCACAGAATTCAAGGGAATTAGTCAAGCTTATATCACCTGATAAATCAATCTTCTTAGGATGCTTAAACATCCAAAAAGCTTGTTTTCAGCATTGCAAATATCCTTAGGCAAAGATAGGTGTTTATTTGACAGTTATGAGCATACATAATCCCAAAGTATACAAACTTTTCAAAATACTTTTGCTGTAATATTACTATTTCAAACTTGGCAACAAATTACAATTCTAATCTGTTGTGAAATCTTGGACAATTGAACCTTATAAGACTTTTTTCTCTTAATGCTCCAAAGTAATTCTTATGCTATAGATAACAGTTAAAAACTATTGTGAGGATCCTAGTTGCTGCATTTGGGAATACATTGAAATTCATTAATTAGAATGCAGCTGTAACATGACTTTTTAAGATGGATCTGAATGCCATCTTTTACATACCATTGTTAACTGCTAATACACCCAGAAGATTTTTTTACTTAAAAGAATCTCCTACTTTGATGTTCAATTTGTTGATAACATAAAATATTTTTAAAATTATTTGTTTAAGTATAATTAACCTTTTTAACCATCCTTATACTAATTTCATTCTATTTTTATCAACATGTTTTCAACAGACAGTTGTAAGACTACAGGATATATATCATTATGCCAAATTTTATTCCTGGAAAAGAAACAAATAAGCTTTCAAGAGACTAACACCCTTTACATATCTTCCATGTCATCCTATTTTGGCAAGACTGGACTGGATAGAGGATTGCTGTCTTTCTTTGCTCTCAAATCTCTTTCTAGTTGTTGTCTTTGTTTCACCTTGAGGGGAAATTGCTTGCTCCAGCTAGAATAATTTTCTTTACACTTGAGGGCCAGATATCTTTATAAGGGATTAATTCTCAAACCCCTGTGGGCTAAGTACATGTAAATGTGTTGCTTTATTAGTCATACTTGCCAAATCTGGAAAAAAGCCAATCCTTTTAAGGGTTTTATGAAGCACTAGGTTATAACTTGTACAGAAGCAAGAGAATCATCAGGAAACACCTAGTACTCAAGAGTTGCTGCTTCCCTTGGGTGTCTTCTTCAGACAAGTAACAAAGTTAATCCCCTTCTGACTTAATCCCAGTGAAATGATAGTTCTGGAACAGGACAGGAGAAGATGGTTCTTCAGATGCTATCTATGAAATTTTACCTAAGACCTAGAATTGCCTTTGACTTCCACGGTACTATTTTGCATTTTTTATTTGGCAGCATCTCAGACTTGAAACAATTTTATTTGCCCTGAACTATGTTAAATATGCATAAGACTTCATAAGCTGTCCTTCCCTATAGCAAAATTCTAAGAAAAATAATTGAAAGGAGAACCCATATAAATGTTATCGATGAGTTTTTATGTCATTTGTTTGTTCTTTTCAGCAATGATTAGAAGACTCTGTTGGCATCACTTGATGGATAAGCAGCAAAAAAAAGAAGTAAAAGTTATTATACAATTTTATTGAAAATAAAGGAAAAAGGAAGTGGACATGTAATAATTGTGTCTCAGAATTTTACATAATTTTCTTACTTGTTTTGACATATGTATAGATATCTTTGAAACATTTATGGGGTTTGGCTATATTTCATAAACTCAAAGCAAAAGGGTGATAGTTGACAGATTATTTATTTCTTTAGGAGCCCAAATGCTGCTTCTCAGCTTCTGCAGAAAAAAATCTTAATTTAAGTCCTGTTTAAAAAACACATGAGAAAACTGTTTTACCTCCTGATGAAATAAAGATAAACTTTGGACTCCTTACACCTCTGTGTGTCATAAATACTTCTTATGTTCTTTGTCCTTATACAAGGAGGTCTAATATATCCAAGTCGCCTCTCTAGGAACTGGCAAATTATGTTAAATTATGGTAAATTATTGGTAATTGTTAGATTATTATTCACAAATATGATTAATCTCTCCTGAAAAGCGTATGCATAGAAAATTTTATTTTCTGCCAGGTAACTATGAATACTTGAGACTCATGAAACAATGCAGAACCTTCTGATAGGCAATATCTTGTAATTATATAAAAATGAGAGAAACACTTCTGCTGTAGTTTTTTAGACCTTAGGTGTGTGCTAAAAAAATCCTTGAATCAATTCTCAAACAATTTTAATTGGATTCACTGATCATTACATATAATTATACATAGCTGTTTTTAAAGAACAATAACTACTATGATTGCTGTGATAGTTAAGTTTTATCTAACTGAAAACTCTGAAGTTAACTGCTCATATTTAGGGAGAAGGTTGTGCACAAAATGCACTTTGGCCCACTGAATTGTCTTCAGCAAGGTCTTTGACACATACACAATGTGGAGTGGATAAGTGGATGATAAAGTGAATAGAAAGTTAGCTGGAATCTCAGGCTGAAATGGGAGAGATCAGCAGCACAATGCTCAAATGGCAAACAGTTACTCATGGTGTCCCTCAGGGATCTATACTGAGGCCAATACAGCTTAATGTGTTTGTTAATGATCTGAATGATGGGATAGAGTACACTATCTCAGTTTACAGAAGATACTAAATCGGGAGGAGAGATTGATACATTGGACAGGAGGACTGTTGTGTGAAAAGACCTCAACAGGCTGGAAAAATGGGCTGAAAAATATCGTAAAATTCAGCAAAAGTCTGTTCCAGAAAAAGTCCTTGTTATCTTGATGGGCAAATCAAACCTTTTGAAGTGAAAACATGAGTTGGAACAAAGTGATTCATTTACCTCTCTATGACATTCATGGGACTGCACTTGGAGTTACCATATGCAGTTTTGGGCACTCATATACCAGAAAGACTGGATGTTCTTGAGTAAGTCCAATAAAGGCAACCCAGATGTTCAAGAAGCTAGAGCACATGACATTTAAGGAGAAGTTAAGATGGTTGGGCCTGTTGAATATTGAGAAGACTCAGCCAAGGAAATACTGCTGTCTATAATTTCCTAATGGGAAAGTAAAGAAAAAGCTAGGTGCTTTCAGAAATATAAATTGGCAGGTGTGGGG
>NW_010293271.1:44809-59492 GCF_000700745.2 Antrostomus carolinensis
GGGGGGAGGGGGAAGAAGAGGGCTGGCAATGATGACATGAATTGCAATATGGGTAATAACAACTCAACATAAGGAAATAAAATTTTATCATTAAGACGTTCAAACACTGCAATGAGTTGCCCAAGGAGGCTGTGTGATCTCTATTCTTGGAGATATACAAAGTATCCTAAACATCTTGCACTAAATGGACGAGATTTGAGCAGAAGCCTAGACAAAACAACCTCTGGAGGTCCCTTCCAAGCTACATGATTCTGTGTGTCTGTGAATCATGTGAATAATTCACACAAAAATCTGTCACTGAAATACATCAAATTACTGTCAGTGATGACCAAACACTGTCCCAGAATCTGGAAGTATATTTTTCATGCATGCCATCAGTTCCCAGGCCATATAGATTTAAACTAAAAGAAAGATCAAAGAAGAAACGAGTCTACTGGATTACTCTTCCAACACAGACTTGCTTCTCTTTTAAGAATGTGTGCACTATCACTGGGGGAGGGATAAGTGGAACAACATCAACAACAACAACAAAAAAACCCCTTATTTATAACAAAATATAGCATTGAATGAAAAACTTTTCATAGAATCATAGAAACATAGAATGGTTTGGGTTGGAAAGGACCTTAAAGATCATCTAGTTCCAACCCTCCTGCTGTGGACAGGGTTGACACCCACTAGATCAGACTTCCCAAGGCCCCATCCAACCTGGTCTTGAATGCCTCCAGGGATGGGGCATCCACAACTTCTCTGGTCAACCTGTTCCAGTGCCTCATGATCCTCTGGGTGAAAAATTTCCTCCAATATCTAACCTAAATCTCTCCTCTCTTAGTTTAAAACCATTTCCCTTGTCCTGTCACTATCTGTCCATGTAAGAAGTTGCTCTCCCTCCTGTTTATATGCTCCCTTCACATACTGGAAGGCTGCCATGAGGTCTCCCCAGAGCCTTCTCTTCTCCAAGCTCATCATCTTCATGGCTCTTCTCCTGGACCCGCTCCAACATCTCTACATCTTTCTTGTGTTGGGGGCTCCAGGCCTGGACACAATACTCCAGATGGGGTCTCAAAAGGGCAGAGTAGAGGGGGACAATAACCCCCCCTCACCCTGCTGGCCACCCCTCTTTTGATGCAGCCCAGGATACAATTGGACTTCTGGGCTGCAATCACACACTGCTGGCTCAAGTCAAGCTTCTCATTCACCAGGACTCCCAAGTCCTTCTCAGCAGGGCTGCTCTCCATGAGTTCTTCTCCCAATACCTGAGATTACTCCAGCCTCCCCAGAGAGGTTGTGGAGTTTCCTTCTGTGGAGATATTCAAAACCCGCCTGGATGCATTCCTGTGCAACTTGCTCCAGATGAACCTGCTTTGGCAGGGAGTTATTCACTGAAAGAGTTTATGTGTCCAATACTAAGATAATCTTCCCTCCATTTACAATATTTTTGCCCTAATCATTTTTTTTTCCACTATCCAGGAAATTTTGCTTTCCCTGATTTGACATTAAATCGACTATGGGAGAAAGTCTGCTGCCAAGAACAAAGGATGTAGAGCTGAAAACAGGCAAAGGTTTTCTGTCTTTTCCAGAACAATTTGAACAACAGTTCTTTTGTACTTTGTTCACTATAGCAGACAATCTGACATAAAATGACAAGACTGTGTTATAAACATTCTTGCTGCAAAGATAAGTTTATCTCAATGCCCTACAATCTGAAAGTAAAAACTCAAGATTTTTAAGACACTGTTTGGCACTGCTGCTGCTTAGAGAATGAGCATCTACAGAACTGTGAATATAATTTCGCTAAACAGGAACAATAGACTGGCAACTGTAAACTAGCTAAATTAACCCTACTATAGTCAGTGAATCTTGCTCGTAAGGGAATGGTAAGGGAAAAATTTATCATCTAATTCTTAAATTGCCTTATCATTTCCTCATATACTAATGCAACCTTCCCATCAGAGTTGCAATTCTTTTTTTCCTTATCAGAGCAATTGTTCTTAATATAACAGATTATATATTAGAAAATATTAAAAAAAAAATATAAAAAAAATTTCATTTAACTGAGCAATAACGATTCTTATTGCCTCACTTTCACCTTGTCTGAGCTCAATTCTTTAACTTTGTAACAGTATGAAATAATAACTGCCAAACTAGATCAGACCAAATTTTCATGACTAACAATATCCAACAACAGATATCTAAGAAAGAATACAAGAAAAAGAACAAGCACAAAGAAGCTGAGCAGCTTGAGAGGATGTCTCAACTAGAGACTGTGACTTTGTATTTAATAGCCCTTGAAAGATTATTCTTCCAGGAACTTCTTTAATTGTTTTTGAACATTAAGTTTCTGCAGGATTCTATGGGAAATACTTCCACAGCATGGTAAATTTAATATAAGGATTAAAATGTCTGGCCTTTCTAAAGACATAGTTCTCAAACATCTCATTGCTGACTCTCAAATAGGGCTGCATATTTATCAAATGTATTCTAGAGTTGAATCCTACTTCAGAGTTTTAGTTTTTGATCCACTTGTACCAGTGAATTGCAATATACAAGTGTGATGAAGAGTAAAAATCAGGAAATTGAATTTCTAAAATAGAAAAATCCAATGTCATATCAGCAATCATATTTTAATTATATGTTTTTTCAGTTATTAACCAAGATCTCCAGGTCTTTCCTGTTAACTGCTTAAATATAGCCTCAGATTTTAAAATTAACAAAATGCTGAATTTTGGATCCAGTTCAACTAACTACTGGTTGTATCATGTAAGATCATGTGAGAGCTACTGTGAAGTAGGATACAGAAAAAATTGATGGTTTAGCCTACCTGGGATTTTGATTTGGTAAAATGCAACTTCAGCACTGATATCCTCTCTGTAGCTCATGTGCTTATTATTAAATTTATTCTTAATTACATTGCTGTATCAGATCCAGTATTTCCTGTATATTTACCCATTAAATTTTGCCACATGTATTAATCAGAAGCATCTAAGCTAGTCAATACACCTTTCCATAGATTCTGATTTATTGTTATCAAAAAGCGCAGGAGTATTTTTTTTGTTTGTTTGTTGTTTTGGGTTTTTTTTAAGGTAAAGTATTTAGATGATTTATATGTGAGACAAGTAGGATTTTTTTATGGTTCGATCACTTTTATGGAAATAAATGTATTTGAAGATTGACTAGAAGTGGTTTTAACAATTAAGATTGTACTGAAATCAAGGAAAATAACTTTTCTTCCTTTTCTCTCTTCTTAATCAAATGGAACAAAAATTAAATAAATAGGCATTGCTACTTTAATATATGTTTATTAATTACTCCACCTTATAACATTCTTCCTGCTTCACATGTTTTGCTAATCTCATTTTCACATTATTAGAAAAAGTGGAAAGGCTCTGAGCTGACCTGACAGTGCAGTGCCTTGGGACCTTTCTGAGCTTCCCTTGACCAAAGATGATTTAGGCTTGTTGGAGCTGTGATTTTCTAGAGGTTAGATGTGTAACATATTTTAGTTCAACCCTGTCAATATTATGTATGGTAAGAGACCTAGCAAGCCTATGCAGTCACTGAGTAACAAGTATCAGCCTTTTACGTAATACAGGTGTGGGTTTGGGTTTGGATTTGGATTAGGACAGATGGTTGTGTAACTAGCTAATAGATATAACAGTTGCTACTAGACCATCTGAAGTAATACTAACACTAATAATTGGAATCAATAAAGAAAGACCACAATAAAAATGCCCTTAAAATTGTTATAAAAAATTTAATCAGTCTCTTTTCTCTGGTGTTCTATTCACCCTTCTAATCAAGGTCTCTCTGGGACTACAGGTCAGTAGCACCAGCTTTTGTTAAGTAGGGAGGAGGTAGGGCATCAATCAGCATCCTGAACTCTTTTCTAGGGGGAGTTCAAAGGGGGTAGTGATGTTTCTTTCTCCTTAGTCATCAAACCTGTTTGGATTTGGTTTTAAGTTTTCATACTGTTTCCTTCTCATGGGCTCCCAACTAATCTGTGTAAGTTGCAGAACATCCTCACCTAGCCTAAACTGCCATGCACATTTTTTTTTCCCCCTTTTTTTTTTTTAATCAGTTTTCCTCCCCCACCCACCCATGCTGAATACCTAGGGATACTCTTCATGGCAAAGAAATCAGAGCACTGATGACTTTTTGTAGACCTTATTTATTCTGCTTGAGGAAGAAAACAGTTGTGAACCTTAGAACCAAGATAAGAACAGAAAGGGTGAGCTTAACACCAAAGAAAAGAAGTATACACTAGAAAGTTTCTGTAAAGCAGTCATAAATGTGTTTTTGGAGGATGCCTGGGACACAGCGATCATAAAATGATTGAATTTTCGATCCTTAGTGGAGCAAGGAGGGCGGTCAGCAGAACTGCCATCTTGGATTTATGGAAAGCGGATTTTGGACTGTTTAGAAGGCTGGTCAGTAAAGTCCCTTGGGAGGTAGTCCTGAAGGGTAAAGGTTGGACATTCTTCAAGAAGGAAATCCTGGAACTGCAAGAGTAGACTATCCCCAGCTCTCCAAACCCCTTTCCATCATCTACCAGCAGTCCTGGCTGACTGAGGAGGTTCCACTTGACTGGAGAGTGGCAAATGTTATGTCCATTTACAAGAAGGGCCGGAGGGAGGATCTAGGAAACTACAGGCCTGCCAGTCTGACCTTGGGGCTGGGGAAGGTCATGGAGCAGATCATCTTGAGTGCTATCACACAGCACATACAGGACAACCAGGTTATCAGGTTCAGTTAACATGAGCTTATGAAAGGCAGGTCCTGCCTGACTAACCTGATCTCCTTCTATGACAAGGTTACCTGCTTATTGGATTAGGGAAAGGCTGTGGATGTGGTAGACTTTAATAAAGTCTTTGACACCATTTCCCATAGCATTCTGCTTGAGAAACTGGCTGCCAAGAGCCTGGACAGGCATATCCTCTGCTGGGTTAAAAACTGGCTGGATGGCTGGGCCCAAAGAGTGCTGGTAAATGGAGTTCCATCCAGCTGGAGGCCAGTCACAAGTGGCATTCCCTAGGACTCAGTGTTGGGGTCAGTTCTGTTTAACATCTTTATCAGTGGTCTGGATGAAGGGATTGAGTGCACCCTCTGTAAGTTCACAGATGACACGAAGATGGATAGAAGTGTTGATTTGCTTGAGGGCAGGCAGGCTCTACAGAGGGATCTGGACAGGTTGGATCAATGGGCTGCAACCAACTCTATGAGGATGAACAAGGTTATGTGCTGGATCCTGCATTTGGGTCACAACAACCCCATGCAACACTACAGGCTTGGGGAAGAGTAACTGGAAAGCTTCCTGATGGAAAAGGACCTGAGGGTGTTGGTTGACAGCCGGTTGAATATGAACTAACAGTGTGCCCAGGTGGCCAAAAAGGCTAATTCTGTCTTATATCAGAAACATTGTGGCCAGCAGGACCAGGGAAGTCATCCTTCCCCTGTACTCAGCACTGGTGAGGCCACACCTTGAATACTGTGAACCAGTTTTGGGCCCCTCACTACAAGAATGACATTGAGGCACTGGACCGTGTCCAGAGAAGGGCAACAAAGCTGGTGAAGGGGCTGGAGAACAAGCCTTATGAGGAGGGGCTGAGGGAACTGGGGTTGTTTAGTCTGGAGAAGAGGAGACTGAGGACAGACCTTATCACTGTCTACAACTACCTGAAAGGAGATTGTAGCAAGTCAGGTGTGTGTCTTTTCTCCCAGGTAACTAGTGATAGAACCAGAGGCAGTGGCCTTAAGTTATGCCAAGGGAAGTACAGATTGGATGACAGGAAAAATTTCTTCATTGAAAGGGTTATCAGGCACTGGAATGGGCTGCCTAGGGAGGTGGTTGAGTCACCATCCCTGGAGGTATTTAAAAGATGGGTAGATGGGGTGCTCAGATATATGGTTTAGTAGTGGACAGGTATGGTTGGACTCAATAATCTCAGAGGTCTTTTCCAACCAAGGAATTCTATGGTTCTATGCTTAATGATATTTTTCTGTAATAATTAGATAATTTGAACTTCTGTAACTGTACCAATAACAATGATCGTTGTGTTTGGATTAGACAATTAGTGTTTGAATCAGACAATTATGAAGCTCTTGTCTTTTTTGTGTCCTTGCACCCATAGTAAGATGTTTAATGTAACATTTGCTGCATGTGTTTAAAGACAGAATGTTTCTCAGGTTTTATGATGACCAGCTTCTCATGCCTAGCCCTTGTATGTAAATTGTGTTACAAAGTTCATATATGCTTTAGGACAGATTTTGTCTGAGAAAAATATACTCAGTTCATCCAAACTGGTACTGTAAGACACTTCTGTGCTATGTTTTGTTGCTTATGTTCAGGCTTGAATCCCGTATTTTAAATGTGCTTTGCCCACCCTGTTAATAGGATGGTCTGCACCTTAGTTTCTCTCAGGGAATTTAAAGTTTGCCCAGACCTCTGTAAAAGTTTGAGTTAAAATGTACACTTGGATAATAAAATTCAAACTTTAGCTGGATCAGAAAACCACAAGGGTGGCTGGTTTCATGTAGTGATTTATTTCCTCCCTTCTGAATCTCTAATTCCAGAAGGTATCTAAAATCAATAGTAAATGTTTTAAAATACAGAAGTCTCTAGGCACCCAGTTAGAATGACTTAAGCCTGGAGAAATAGATGCACATTTTACAGTCTGACTGCCATTGGATATAAACAGAAGATGCCCAGGGAACAGTGATAGGAACCACAACTTAGTCCTCTCTCACATAAATGACTTAAAAGTTATTCTAACAGAAAAAATATACATTGTGTCCCATCAGCTAATTAATTATTCATCCTCTGACAGTAGGCAGTAACTAATGCTGTGGGGAAGCATGTGAATCAGGAAAAGTATAGGATGATGGTTTCAATGGTACAATCTCTGAGTTGCTGTCAATTAGTAGTCAAGAAGCTTCCTGAACCTTATGTTGCACCTGAGTGACCATGTGAGTTTTCTTTTACTTGATCTCAGTTCAACCTTACACATTTGCTTTCCTGCAAGACTAACTTCAAAAGAAGAGATGAAGATCCTTCATCTGAGATACTCTATACCTTTGTGAATAGTATTCTATTATATGAGATAGAAATCTAGCTATTTCACTTTGAGGGATGGTGAGTTAATCCTTTGGTTATTTACCAAATATGTTCTTGTTCAATCTTAAAAAAACAGCCTATTGTTCTGAACACTTACTGGATGGATACACCAACTCTGAAATATGAGTGAAGCTCCCATTCAGACACACAGTTCACTGACAAGATGTATTTTAATAAAGTTATTATAATTCCATGGAATTTTAAAGATCATTACTTTGAGGCCGGTTCCTAATTAAGGTTCTCTGTGTCATTCTCTGAATGCCACTAAAGGTACTTGGCTCTCCTCTAGTACGTGTTATTGAAGCAGTCTCAGTTACAAATAGAATAGCTATCTAATTTTGAAAAGGCATTTTTTCATACCTGTATATGTAATTTATATAAATACATGTGGAAGTATTCACTAAAAAGAATGTTTATTTTTAGCAAATTATTAAATGCAGAAATGATGGCTTCGGAAGCCAATATCCTGACAATTTATCAGATTTAGATTCTGACAAATTAGGGTCTCAGAAAAATACTACACAATATACAGTTCCTTTTAAAAGGTTAAATATTTTTAACTGTTAGTAATTCTATTTCGCCCTTCAGATTTTCAAGAAATAAAATGTTTCTATTTTGAATACATATAACCACATAATTCTGTGGTTAAACTGCCCGATTAAAAAAAAAAAAAAAAAAAAAAAAAAAAAAAAAAAAAAAAAAAAAAAAAAAAAGAAAAAAAAAAAGAAAAAAGGAATAATGAACAGAAACAACACTTTAGAAAATTAAATAAATAAAGTAAAATACAATAATTAATGAGGAGAAACATCCATAAGGTGAAACAGTTGTAAATAGAACAACATGCTATGAAGTCAGTGAGGCTATGCATGTTTTAGAAATTAAATGGTGCTAGGAACATTTCCAGACATTAGAACTTCATTGTGTATACTGTAAAGTTATTCAAATGGTCCCTAACATGATTTTGACACAAGCCAACTAGTCCTATCCCAAAGAATTCCTGAATTCTGAAATATGTGTGGGTCAGGAACCTTTCAATAATAGGTAGCTTGTATACAACCATCCTTCTTTAGGAACTGAAAGTTTAATAACATTAAGTTGTGTCATTCAGTGCCAGATACCTTCACAACCAGAAAGCAGTCCTGAGCATGCCTTAAAAACAAAACAAAACAAAACAAAACAAAACAAAACACTCCAAAACAAATCAAAATAAAAAAATCTCTTCAGGTGTGTCTCGGGCACCTAGCTCAATCGTGGATCACCTTACCTGCATCCTTCCCCACACATGCACAGACAGACTAGTGAGCATATTAATGCATAAAATAAAATTTAAAATAAAGTTTAATGAGGAGATATAACAAACTGTGTGGGGCTCAGCCAATCAAGCACACTGATCAGCTGCCAGCTTACAAGTGACTAGCTCCTTTTATTCCTCCCTCTCCATTTTCCCCAAACCTATTCCTCCCTGATCTGCCTTGATCTTTCCCCTCCCCTAACCTTTTCCCTAGACAACCCATGATAAATCCAGTACAATCCCAGGTGTTCAGTTCCAAAATTACACCCTCCTCCAGATACTTTATAGTAAGTGCTACACCATTTATGCAATAGTCACCCTTAGTTTGAATAACATTCTGGAGACCATTTCTTCTACTGAATCATCTTAGTGGGTTTTGCAACAGTGTCAACAACTTAATTATTCACCTTCCATGGTTTTAGGATTAGCTGATTTAGGTTATCTGGGTTCCCCACTTCATCATTTTCTCTCTGATCTGTTTGGTCCTTAGTTTTATGCTTGTTTTTTGAATAATCATTAGCTAGACATAATGCTAACCTTTATAGTTAGGTGTTGGAAAATTTCTGACAATAAAACATAAAACAATCAAGCAGACTAAACTTTTTGCTCAGCTTATCGTAAGCTGCAACTGCATAGATGCAATTATGCTTTCTGCAGTACAGATTTGAAAACTGTTGATAATATAAAGATAGAAATGAATACTCAGTCACTTAATTGAATCTAGTATTAATACTTAGATTACACAATAAATGATAGACATTTTCTTTACATACATCCATTCATGTAAAAGGCACAGAGACACAATGAAAAAATATAATTTTATGGATTAACAGTTCTATTACTAAAACACTGGAGTTTAATAAAAATTCCTGACTATTGAATTATCAGAATCACTTACCCTCTGTGACTACTTTCAGATTTTGCCTTCTTTGTTTAAAAACAAAAAAAACCACCCCAAAACAACAACAGCAACAGAAAAGTGTATTGCTAATTTGAATCAGCTATCTTAAGGAATATTGTAGTGATGACAAACCAGACACTGTAACTTACATATATGATACCCACTTCAAATAACCATGAGGTTCCAGCAGAATTGACTTACACTGTTAATTGTACTGCAGTACAAAATATAGCTGATTTTAAATCATAATTGCATTTCTAAAGAAAACAAACTCAGTCTTATCAAACACTTTTTACAGTGTGGATGAAATTTCTCATGACCCTGACACTTTTTGTTCAATTTTAGCTCAAGCTTGTTCTGCAATATGTTTTCATTCTGCAATTTACAACTTTCTGGCATACAGAAACTAGAAATGAAAAAACACATTTCTCTTTCTCTTTGGTATAAGATTCCAACATTCTTCTGTGTATGTACAGATTTGAGAATAGATTCATATTATTTCTGAAGTTCTGTGGAATTACTTTTTCCTATGAGAAACTTTGGTATCAATTCTCCTCCTTTGACTAACCAACCATGATGACTATGATGGTGACAGAAAAAAGTATTGTGTGCCTTCTGGAAGACTCTGGGCAAGAACCGGAATTATTAGCACACCTGTGTTTCAGTAATGATAGAATCAAAACTATTTCACTTGCAGAATCAACATACCCATCAGTGTTTTTTTCTCCCACTTCATCTGACAAAATCTTATTCTACAGAATTGCTTAATATTGAATGATCCAAGTTCATCAATTGTCAAAAAGTTATTTTATTTTTTTTTAAATTAATATAAATCTACTCTATATCTTAACAATACTTCATAGTAATTGTATTTTACATTAAAGGAATTGTTTCTTTTGTTAATTTAGTACTTTAGCCTACTTAAACACTTCGCACCACTTCATCTTGAAATATGTAGAATCACGTAGTGGTATTTGCTAGACACTAAACACTAATCATCATTTGATATTATTGATCAGCAGACTTTAACCACAGAGAGGAAAAAAAAAAAAAACAAAACACCTTAAGTGTGTACGTTTCCTTCACAGAAGTTAACCACTAGGGAAGTCAGTTCTTTGAAATTTGAACATTGAGGATTATCAACTCTTTACACCTGAGACTAGTAATATCAGATTCTTGTCAGCCTCCTAAACTGAGGTGCTTGGTGTCCATTCTACCTCAATGAATCCCATAGACATCTACAGACACCTTTTAAAAATTTTGCTGAGACTGGTTGGCATATATGAAATTCTACTCATACCACACCAAACCACAGGGCATACTTAGGCATACAGGATCCTATATGCTCTACAGACTCTATTTGTCTAGAGCCTCTTTACAGTGCTTATCTACAGGTTTTATAGACAAAATCACGCAAACTCTTTATGAGGATATTCTCAGTGCATTCCTTAAAACACTGTGAGACATAGCTATTAAGCCTTGATGGCATAAGAATATTGATGGCCTAGGCCTGGGTAACAGTGCAAAGCTTCATATTGATATTTTTTCCCAAGATTATAAAGTGGTGCTAGTGACACAATAAATTAAAAAGTCATTTCAGAATGTAATAATTTTTCTTTATATTTTCTTTTATAACTTTGAAGAAGCAAGAGACCAGATCTATGTATCTTAATCAACTGAACAGCTTGTTCTGAACAGCTGATTAACAGTTGTACTCAGAATGACATAAAGTTTGTTGTCTGAAGCCACTTTTTTTTCCATACTGTTAGCTGGGTAAAATACTCTTAAATATCTAGTAATTTTAAAAAGAAAATGTGATTTGAAAATGTGTTTTCTGCTAGACTATTAGCATACTTCTCTACATTGTTTTACAGGTCAAAAAAAGAGAAAACAGACTCAAGACAATTGTATAACTTCTATGAATTTAAGAAGGATAAAGTTGAACACTAAACAAAGTTACTGAACACTAAAAATGTTCTTAGAAATTCAAATATGAAATTTTCAAAACACTTTTAATGTTCCAAACTTAATTTATTGACTTTCTATAAGTCTGTTTACTTATTCTGCCTTTTGTTCCTTTGAAAACCCAACTGTGTTTTGTAAAACTTTGTCACCAGCCTCCTCTTCAGCTGAATGTAGTCGGTATGATGATGAAGTTTTGAAAAATAGATTTCTTTGTCAAATACTCCTTAAAACCCCTATAAAGAATTTTCTGAAATTGGAGGTATGTTTACTAAATTATAGGTTGTCAATATCCTTAATCTATCCTTATTTCTTTGTGTTAGATATTCATGCTGTGGCCTATGATCGTTTTATTTGATGCGCTAAGTTTACTAAAAGGTGCTAGAAGCCATGGGACATAAAAAGTGTGTGGAGGAAAACAATAAATGATGTGTGATCTCTGTGATCCAGCACATAGATATCTGTTATATGTGTCTGTGCTGCATATCAATGCAAGGCATGGATCTATTCTGCCATTTATGAAAGAATAAAAGATAGGAACTATAAATTCTTTTTTTTATTAACTGCTGTTTCTCCTTTGATTTACTTTATTTAATTTTTGTTTCCTTCTCAGTTTACAACTGGCTCACATTTTGACTTTGTAACATCTAAGTATTGGAATATTTCTGAACTCCATTTGCTCATAGGTAGACAATGAGCAGGTGCAACAAAGACAAATGCCTGGACTCTCAGAATAGCAGCTGAATAAAAATATGCTGTGTGCTGCTGTACAGTGATCCAGGGCAAGGCTCTAACATGATAATCAGACTGAATAAGGCCAGCTTAAAACCAGCAACAGAGTAAATGATGTGTTAGGATAATAGGGTGCTGACAGGATGGATGCCCTAGAGCTGAATCTCTCTTCTCTTCCTGGAAGATTTTGTAATGAAGAATTAAGCATTGTCTACCTCAGGCTTATTCAGTCAGAAGATATTTCTGCAGATGAAGCTGCTGATATGACAAGTAAAGGCACAGGGATAAGGCGTATAAAGCCTTGGTGCTTGCAGGCATGAGTCCCTGCACATTGAGCAGACAGGGTGAGTGATGTATCCTCTAGACAGCAACAAACAGAAAAGACTATGTAACTATAGAACAATAGTTGACAGAAAAATAAGTTAAGCATTACACTGTAGGGTCTGGTGTTACTATTAAGAAATGAGTTCCTTAGTGATCTGCAAGGAAAAACATTGATATGCAAACCTGCTAAGTCTTTGGAAAGCATTGCAGACTTCAAAAATATACACTAAAAAAAGGTCTGCTAAATTCATTAGTATACAAGAACTTACTCCTTAATAACAGGGCTAATAATTAACAGAAGACAAGTAAATAGTAAATCAGAAAAAGCAAACAAAAAGATTTGTGCAATCAGAAAAAGCAAACAAAAAGCAAACAAAAGACTTAGCTACATCTTTTAAAATTTCCAGCATGTCTTACACAGACAATCCAAAAATTGCCCTCTCCAGGCAAAACGTATTTCTAAAGTTTTAATTCAACATAATACAACTTTATAAACACACTTCTATTGCAAAACAGGTAGAATTCAGTGATTCAGCTAATCTTATTAATGAACTTTTTCTATGTGCTTGTTGACAATCTGAAAATTAATAAGGGTTTAATAAAAAAAAAAAGAATGAAATAAACAATATGAACATTGTTTTACATTAATATATCTTTATTGCTTACTAGAAGTAACCTCACATTTTTTTAAGTAAGCAGTTCCATGAATACTGGAACTAATGATGTGTAATTTTGTGGATTAGCAATTATCTGGTGATTAGCTTTGTGTCTAAGAAGGAGCAAGCTTTAATCAGAGACAGTAACTGGTTACTAATATTAGGGTAATTTTAAGAGGTGTTGTATTGGGTCTGGCTGGGCTGGAGTTTATTTTCCCCGCGGCAGCCCTCAGAGTGCTGTGTTTTGTATTGGTGGCTCGAGGGGTGTTGATAACACCCCAGTGTTTTGGTTACTGGTGAGCAGTGCTAGCACAGCACCAAGTCTGTCTCTCCAACATTTCCCCCAGTAGGCTGGAGGTGGGGAAGGTCTTGGGAGGGGACACAGCCAGGACAGCTGACCCAAACGGACCAAAGGGATATTCCATACCATATGACGTATGCTCAGAAATAAAAGCAAGGGAAAAGGAGTGGGAGGGGAGGGCATTCGTTACTTCCGTTTGTCCTCCGGGAACCGCAACGCGTATGCAAACCCTGCTTCCCGGGAAGTGGCCAAACATCGCCTGCTGATGGGAAGTAGAGAATAAATATTTTGTTCTTTTGCTTCTGCGCGCGCAGCTTTGCTTTGCTTCTATTAAACTGCCTTTGTCTCAACCCACGAGTTTTTTTTTCTCTTGTGTTCCATCTTATCTTCTCCCCTGCCCAATTGAGGAGGGGGAGTGATAGAGCGGGCTTTGGTGGGCATCTGGCCTCTAGCCAGGGTCAACCCACCACAGGTGTCTCTGTTGGTTCTTTGTTGTCCCATAGTGACCATGCTTATACTATTGTCTTTACCATAATCAGAGCATACTGAGAGTATCTTTCACATACTTGATCACTTACAGTCATTAAATATGCAAAAATACAATTATGACTGAGAATCTTATATTTATGTGGTTTATAAAGTCATTGATAGTTTAGACGTTAAATGTTATCTCATGCTTGCTTTCTTACTGTCCCCCTTTCCCTCTTTCTCTTTCACACACAGAACATAAGCTTTACTTAGAGTTTGAGGGGTTTTTGGGCTTTGTTTTGTTTTGTTTTGTTTTGTTTTTAATTTAGAATTAATATATGTTCTGTGGTTTTCTCTTGTTTTTTTGCTTTAAGGGTCTTCAAAGACTTTCCCCATTCCACATAAAACAGCTAATGTGGCTTTTAGAGCATTTTATATATTGTTTTTGTGATAGAATTATTTATAGGCTATCAATCAGTTTAAAAGGATCTCTACTATTTTTCTGTGCAGGATTTTTTTTTTTTTTAATTTTGTGAAGGATAATAATGCAAGTTAATCTATGTCAAAAAAGTGTTCTCTGAATTTATGTGCATTAATCTCATCATGTTTTCCTGAATTTGGAGGGAGTTTGTTTAAGAATGTTACATTTTAACCACTGGAAATATTGGTACTGTGGTGGGTTGACCCTGGCTGGATGCCAGATGCCCACCAAAGCCCACTCTATCACACCCCCTCCTCAACTGGACAGGGGAGAGAGAAATATAATGAAAGGCTTGTGGGTTGAGATAAGGAAAAATAGAGATCACTCACCAATTACTGGCATGGGCAAAACAGACTTGACTTGGGGAAAAAACCACATCTTTATTTATTACCAAACAGATCAGAGGATAATGACAATAAAAGCAAATTTTAAAACACTTTCCTCCCACCCCTCCCTTCT
>NW_010293272.1:0-321 GCF_000700745.2 Antrostomus carolinensis
CGGCTGAGGGTGCGGGTGACCCGTCCCCTTGGCTCTCGGAGCCCCGGGCTCTGTCCGAGCTCTCTGGGAAAGGCTCCGGGGAGAGAGACCTGCCCGGCCACCGCTCCTCCTCCAGCATTCGCTCCCCTCGTTATTCAATGTGTATATTGAGGCGCTTGTGTGCTGCGGTTCCCGCTGTTCTACTCGTGCCTCGGCTTTATTCTTGAAACGTTTTCAGCAGGTTATGTACTCGCCTTTCATCTTAAG
The DNA here is from genome assembly GCF_000700745.2 of Antrostomus carolinensis. NCBI lineage: Eukaryota > Metazoa > Chordata > Aves > Caprimulgiformes > Caprimulgidae > Antrostomus > Antrostomus carolinensis. The sequence goes on from NW_010293272.1 coordinate 247, forward strand.
TTTATAAATTTATAAATTCTTGGCTAAGAACTCTCCCTGCCTGGTCTTCGGGGAATACTGCAATGCCCAAGGGAA
>NW_010293272.1:331-7260 GCF_000700745.2 Antrostomus carolinensis
ATTAACAGAGAACACCAGCAAATTGCTGCTCGTGTTTGTCTGGCATAACAGTTACAGAATTGAACTGGGATTGTGCTGCTGAATTTATTGCTAACTTGCTACTGGGAAAGGAATATTGCAAAAACATGTAAAAATATGTCAGCTGTAACTCCTGAACCTTAAATGTTTACTTTCCACTTTTTAGGAGGAGACAGTAATACTGGGAAATGGCAGAAGCAATTTTTCATCCCCCAAGAAGGAAAAGAAGAGTTTTTGAGACATATGAGTCTCCCTTTCCTGTGGATGTAGGTGGGAAGGATTTCAGAATATGCCAGGCTGAAATCATGAACAACAATGTTATTGTGAGGAACCCTGAAGATATTGAACAGCTTTATAGCAAGGTGCTGTACCCTGTTTGCACAGTATTTTTAGTGTTTTAAACATAGGTAAAGCGTAATACTTGTTAAAATCTGCCTGCCTTTATGCTTTCCTTCCCCTTTAGCCTCCAGTTATTCTCCATATCTCCCTCCTCTCCTGAAATCAGTACAAAACACGTATTCTCTAGCACATGTGAAAAGCATTTAATTCTTATCCCAGCAAATGAATTTTGGAATGAAGTGAGGTTGTGAGCTAAAAAACAGCTGCCAGAACTTCATGTTTGTTATATTTATTTCTCTTTTCAATATTTTATGCAAACTTGAAAAAGCATTTTCTTGTTTCTAAAGCTCAGGAGGTCAGAATATTAATATTTTATAAATACTTGTAGAATTCTTTTAACTTCAGAGTGATTTCTTCCTGAGTAACACAGGCTGCATTTTAAGCCTCTTATGTCCAACTACCATTTATTTCACTGCCATTTTTATGCAGTAGCTTTATCCATCTCTTTGTTATTTACTGCATCATCACAGCATTAATACACAGGTGTTTTCTTCTGTGTCTGCTTTCAAAAGTCTGCTTGGAGATGTCCACTGACAAATATTTAGAATTGAGGAGAAAGACCCAACACCCTCCACTGGTTAAATGTTTGAGTGCAGGTGTTTAGTATTGAACTAGTTATCAAGCTAAAGCACAAGCTTTAGGCAAAACTTAAGTGCTGCAGAATTTCTGTTATTTTTTCAGCAGATCTTGACAGTAAACATTTTATATTTGGAAATAAGTTAGTTTCTGTCTGGTGATATAATAAGGATTTTTCCTTTTCTTTGAAGGGCTATTTTGGAAAAGGGATCCTTTCAAGAAGTCGACCAGTGTATAATATTTCAGATCCTTCACTGGTTGCTAAGTGGCAAGGTAAATTGTGCCTGTTTGTATTTCCGTCACTATTCTAATAGAGCTTTTCACTTCTCTTCACTCATTGAAGATACATGTTTATAAATTACACACAGGAAGATAATTTCTTTCCTGGGTCAGATCAAGGATCTGTCTCTCCCCAGACCTTGTCTCTGATGATGGCCAGTACCAGATACCTGGGAAAAATACAAGAACAGGAAATACATGTCGATAGCTCCTTAGTGCATTCTCCTGCCCTTCACTGATTTGGTGCTTAGGAGGTGTGTAAGTAAAGGCATCATCCTTGGACTTTTCTTCCTATAACTGTCCAGTTTTCCTTGGTTTTAATTTGTAGATTTTAGTGTCCATGAAATCACGATTCTTCCTGTAACTGTCCAGTTTTCCTTGGTTTTAATTTTGTAGATTTTGTAGATTTTAGTGTCCATGAAATCACGAGACAAGAGTATGTGGCATTTTTAAGCTCATAGCTAATGAGATCTGGTCTGCTCTTGGTTGTTTACAGAAAGACTGTCTTTTTACAGGCTGGAGGAAAATAGTGTATTTAGTTGTTCTGCTTGTGTAGTTCGTTATCTCTGTACCTTTTCTACTTCTGCTATGTCCTTCTTGAATACAAGTTGGACCAAAATGGCAAAAAGGATTCAAAATGTGGGTAAATATTAGGCCACAGATTACCTCAGTGCTCAAAATCAAATGAAAACACTTCTACATTGATGAAACAATGTATGATTTTTTTCTTTACACAGGTGCTAACATAAACATGCCTATAATTGCATCAAAAAAGTAAGTTAATTTACATTATTTGTGTGTTTGTAGAAAACAGTTGCTTCTATTTTATGTTTTATCTTACTGGTTTTCAGACAGTTTGCTATATACATGCTGATGACTTGCTTCTATTTATTTTCTTTGTATTTCATTTATAAATCACATTAGAAAAAGCAGAGATAAATAGGTGATATTCAGCATGGTTTTTCATGTAAGCTCACCTATATTAATTGCTGACTAGAAGCCAAGATTGAGTGCATGCATAGTAGTATGGGTAATTAATTCATGATAATATCAACTATAATAAACTTGTTCTTCAGCTGAGGAGGAGAAAGAGAAGTTTCTGGGGCAGGCTATTTAAAATAACTTTCCCAATTCCTTATTGAATTAATACAGTGTGGGCTGAAGCAACTCTTGAACTTTTATAATACATAAATGTTTTACTTTTTTTTTAAGTCTCTATTAGCATTGCTAGTTTGTACGTTTAACAAAAGAGAGTGTTGGACCACATAGTCATTTCCTTCCACTTGAATAATATATGAACTCACTGAAGAGAGTGCAAGTTGGTTACTCTGTTTGCTTTAATCCTATGGTAACTCTAAAAGTTTAAAACTCTAAAAACTTTGCTTAAATTTAAAAGTCATGCTCCTTCAGTCCTCGGCGTTAGGTAAGACAAACAGTAGCAATATTACTCCTGCTGCTACTGCAGTTATTACTACTTGCAGGAACACTTGTCATTATTAGTCTGCTTGGTGACTGCTTTATGTGTCAGCAGATACAGCTGAGCATCAATGGAAGTGTCATTACGTTGGTGTAGGAGATGCATCATGTAGATCTCAGCAGAGATCTGTAAGTGCAAATTTCATGGTAATTAAATCAAAGGACAAAGAGGAGTCTGGTTTTTTATAACAAAAAGTACAGCATTGAATTATACGGTTTTATTATGAGGCTTCAGAGGGACTTTTGTGTTGTCAGATGACATTTGCATTTAATTGTCTCTGTAGTTCTTCATAACCTGGTCTGTAGCTGCTCTGTTAGGATTTTGTTTTGGGAAATAAAGAATATTGCAGTAGAGTTGTCTGTGTCTGAGTAAGGACAGCAGCCCTCAGCTGCCTGCAGCTTTCACAAAATGAAGATTAATGTCTTCATCTGGATATTAATGCTATCTTCCAAGGAGAAATCATTGCAGGGGCATTAAAAACTAACAACTGGGATTATCATAATTGAAAAATACTGGAAATATTTAAAACTCGCAGCTACCATCTCAGTGATGGGATTATTGTTATTTCTCAGGGATGTGAGGGTTTTGGGTTAAACTGAAGGCAGTTTCTGCTTAAGATTTTTTATGCTGGTGTTTCTGTTACACCATTGCTTCTTTCATAAATAGTGAAAACAGAGTTTTTAAGATACTGTTCTTAGTAGCTCGCTGTATAATAGACGAAGTGTGTGAGAGATGTATATGCAGACTCTTGATGCATATTTTAACCATGCAGGCTCTGATACCAAGATGTTTTTGCAGGGAATTCAGGCTTAAAACTTCTGTGGGAGAAGGGAGTTTTGCCTGGTGAAGTTCTTGCTTCTTAAAACTGTATAGCAGTAGTCCTTGTGCAGAGTTCAGGAATGAGCTTTGTTGCCACAGAAATTTAAAAGGCAAAACAAAGCCAAAGAAGGTAGCAGAGTCTTGATGTTCAGCAGTGTCATCTGCAGCTTCCTGAAGACTGGAGTCCTGTTAGATTGTGCATGTTGTATTTTGCATAGCAGCCATTGGGGGCTGTGTTCAGATTTGTTCTGTGAACTGTGTTGAACCTTCTTTTTTTAAGGTGCTTATTTTTCAGGTGTTAAATAAAGGATATAACACATTAGAACTTCTCATTTGTTTTACTTGTTTACTAGGTACCAATATCATGTTCAGTGGGCTAAAAGTATTTTGCAAGAGCAAGGATTTGATGACTGCTCGGTTACCAAAATTCTTGAAAATTACACTAAGCCTCTTGAGCTGCCATTTTTGGAAGAGGATGGAGCTGAACAAACCAGTGTTAGTTGCAGCAGAATGGGCCCAAATGCAGAAAATACAGAACTTTCTGAACAATCTTCTACCGCCACTGGAAATGTAGTAGCCCCAAGTCCTGAGAATCAGAATGAAGGCTACAAGAAAGCCTGTTTGGAAGGAGATCCAGCCTTTGATCCTGTGGCTGTATGTGGCTCTAAAGAACAGGAACAAGGTGACTCAAAAGAGATAGCTGAAGTGTCTTGCCAGAAGCATGGTTTTCTTGTGCATTATGGCTGCAAGGTGAAGGAGAGCACTGAGCAAAGATCTTGTGAGATGATAAAGCCAAAAGAATGTGCTCCAGAGTATGTCTTGGTGCAAGAGGAAGAAGAAGGTAGCTTAAATCCTGAAGATGATTCTGCTCATGTGCAAGAAAATGTGAGGATAAAGAGTTTTCTAATCTTCTAGAAAAATTGTATCATTGGTGCTATTTTCAGAATTCACTATTTTTGTAGTTTAAAGTGTTAGTAATGTAGTAATTTTTTTCTTGTAGCCTGTCAAGAAGGAAAAACTAGTATGCAGAAGAAATCCATTTAGGATTTTTGAATATTTACAACTCAGCTTGGAAGAGGTATGTTTCAAATACAGTACAAGTTGTTTTAGGTTTTAATCCAAAAAGTAAATATTAATCTATGTTACAACATAATTTAATACCTGTTTCTGAAGTACAAGGTTCTTCTGTGCCTCCTAAATATTTGGATTGTATTAGTAAACTAATTTCTAATAAACAGTGGTAATTACATGATATGGTTTTAAAAAAAAAAGTAGGGTCCAATCCTATTTGTTTTATATGAATAATCCCACTCACAAAGAGACCAGTGATAGGACTAAAGTATGGAACTATCAGGGATATAACATTGGTATAAATCCTGCTTCTGTTGTGCTGCTTCTAAAGAGATTCACGTGTTAGGTTTAACACAGTGCCTTCAGGAGTCTGCAGCACATGCATAGATTTTTTGTAGTGCTATGTGTAAAGGTCATGAAGACAGATCTGAAAGGAAACTTTCAGGCAACTTGTTTGTCTCGATAACATCAATATTCTTGTATAAAACTAATTTAAGATCTTGTTCTTGCATTGAATATAAACTACAGGAAGAGTCTTGCTAGCAGTTAAACTTACTCTGTTTATTTTTTTCAGGCTTTTTTCTTGGTGTATGCTCTGGGATGTTTGAGTATTTATTATGGTGAGGTAAGAGATTGCATTCATTTTGGATTACTGGGTGTACCATTAGTTTTGATATGTTTTGGTCTGAAATTTTTACTGACTATGGCAGTGTTTTATGCTGTTAATTCTGAAGGAGGAAATACCAGAGTAATTGGAAAGTTTTTCTTAAAAGTAATGATATTTCTGTTCATTAAATACTAGTCTGAAAGTTTTCCATTTAGCAAGGCAAATATAGCTAAGCACAGTCTTTCTATAGAGAAAGAGCTTTATTATAATTAGGCAGGAAATGTGGGAAAAGTAAGTATGGGAGCAATAATGTGGCAAATACTCTGTCTTTCCTGAAACAGGAAAATTCCCTGGAGTTTTAACCATTAATCTAGAAGTATATCAAGCTACTGTTAATATAATGATGAAATAATTTAAACCTCTGCTTCTATTTTTTTATCAGAGTTCCCTTTAAACAAGGGCATTATGGGACTAATTGCGATATGCTAAAAAAAACCCTAAATGGAGCAACAGGTTTCTGTCTTTTATTTAGAGATTCCATATTGTATTGCCCAAAGTTCATGTGCTTTGCAGTGGAGTGTTGTATTTGCTACTTGGCTGTTACACTCTACTACACACAGTATTCTGTATCTGCTCTAATATGAATGTAGTCATGTGAATGCCTCTGGTTGTGATTTTTAGGAACCCCTAACTATTTTGAAGCTATGGGAAGTGTTCAGTGAAGTGAAGCCCAACTTTAAAACTACTTACATGGCCTATCACTACTTCCGCAGTAAGGGCTGGGTCCCCAAAGTCGGACTGAAGTATGGAACTGATCTCTGTGAGTAGCTTCCTTAAAAAAAATTGAATCATTTGCAACTGACTTCTTTTCAGGCACTGCAAGACTCCAGTGCCAAAGATGAATTCAGTAATGAGGAGCTGCGTGACTGGAGCAGCCTTTGCTACTTGCAGTTGGCAAAAGATATTTTTGACTAGGCTATGGGTTAGCAATAAAGTTAAGATGTGAGTGAAAAATAACATCCCATCCAGGAGCTGAAGAGAGAGCTCAAAGGCCTGTTGTTTTGCTTCATTAGGTTAGTAATAGATACAGGATTGCACTGAAATTCCCTTCTCAAGTTTCTCTGTCCCCTCCTAAACACATCTGCAGTGTTAACATGATAATCTTTAGGATAGCAGATTTGCATCTAGAGCCCAATTCACATCAAAGTCCACGCATCTCATTATTCATCCAGTGTAATGGAAGCTGGACTTCTGCTGAACGTGCTGCTGAGACTGTTTCTTTGTATGGTTGGGGTTTTTTTTGGTGGGGAGGAGGAGGAAGGGACTTGCTTGTTTTGTTAAGGGTAGGGTTTTAATCTTACAGAAATAATTAGTAGCGCCCATAATCCCTTGCTAAGTCATTTGAGAACTACATTCAGCTCATGTCAATGTAAACAGTACAGTAATGCCTGTTGTTACAGGAAAACGTGCATGAAGGGAGATATTTTTAATGTATCCATGCAAACCAGCAGGTGTATAACCTTGGGATTTGTGTATTTGCGTATGTCAAGGTTGTGCTGAGCTAGTCCTTCAGATCAGTGTGTAGGTTTGGCTGAATTCATCATGACTGTTCTTAGTACCCTGGGTTGTAGATGAGGTTTTGCTCTTGATCACCTGATCATAGAATCATAGAATAGATTGGGT
>NW_010293273.1:0-2432 GCF_000700745.2 Antrostomus carolinensis
AAAAAAAAAGGAGATTAATCAACAGGATAAAAACCAGTCTAGTGTTTCATAATATATGTTCATTAATCACATAGCAGTATATAGTCTATATTTTTGAAAGTAGACTTCTGAGGGTTTAGTCAGTTGCACTAGACAACCAACAGCTTTAAACCTATGTAGACATTCAAGACATTCTGCAGTGGCAAGTATAACCCAGGAACTACTGTGAACTATGCCCTTGTGTAAAACAGCAGAGGTAAGCTAGGTGAGATACTCCACGAGATCTCAAAAGGCACTAGGTCACTTTATTAAAGACATTGATTCACATCTTTTAATGCAAAGACCTAAATCTTTGCACGTCAGTCTGCATCACATCTGTTTTAAATGACTGGCAGTCTTCATTAGTGTATTTACTGTTATCAGATATAAAAAGAATTATGTGATAGAAAGCACAAGCTGGAAAGAATGGCAGCAAATTTATTTCCAGCAAGACTACCAAAAGTCTACCCCTCTCCTGCCAACAAAGACAGAAAACAAAAAATAAAGCTTTTTTTCTGTATTTTCACTTAAAGAGAGGGTCAATTAACTTCGTTACACTGTATGATGACAATTCTCTATCTCCAGTGGAGGGAGGAAAACCATATGGTTTTCCATGTCTCACATTTTGAATTATATCTTATTTATAAACATCTTATTTACATCTCATTCTAAACCTCTTGTTGGAAAAACTTGTTTAATACCAAATAAAGAGGATTTTATCTTCCCTTAATTTATCTCTTTTTTTTTTCTCTCTTCCATCTGTACACTACATTTTCCTTCCTAAACCTTACAGAAAAAAACTCAACAGCCACTAGCATTTTGGAGAAAGTTAAATATAGAGCTTTTTGGTTTCATTACATTTTTCCTGTACACAAAGTATCTTGATGCTAGTATTACTCTCTAACAAGGCCACTGGAGAGCAATTAACAGAAGTGTTTCCACAGTACTGTAAATGAATCTTGAACAGAAAACAAAAGCTTAGTAATTAATCTGTTGCAACTGAAGTCAATGAGACAGTTTCCATTTTCACTACTGGACTCACAACTTGTTTCCAAAGTGCATAAAAACAAGACTTTAAAATTTAAATTTTGTTTCAGTATCGACTTTACCATTTATATATTTGTGTGCTAAAAAGCCTCTCTGCGACCATTAATGCAAACTGTATCACAGGGCTTCTTCCAGAAGCTGGATGTAGCTACGAATGTCTGCTACGCATACATCTTTTTATTCCAAATACCTACTTGTCCTCTTAAGCCACTTCCTGTTGTAGTAAAGTTTACTTCTGTAACTATAGAAGAAGCATCAGGTGGAATGAAGGGATTTGGGTTCCTCGTCGACAGAAAAAGACGGAACTCTTCATTATAATCTATCATTTTTTCACCTATTTGTATAGCGTAACGGGGTCCTGTAAATAACAGTTAGATATTATACTCACTCTGATTGGAACATTCTGGAATTATCTGAATAATGGCATTTGTGTAATACTTTATGACCAATAGATGCAAATATATTTTATAAAATTTATTTATAAACTGTTTGGAAAGAAAAATATATTTTAAAAACTTAAGGAACGTAACCTACCCTGCATTGTTAGACCAAAAAATGTAATAACATAGCACTAGTGTAAGAAAGTTACACAGTGAGAATATTTAATACAACAGGTTAGTCTAATTATCCTTACCCAGCATAAAATGCATAAATGGCAGAAAAATGCACTTGAACTAAAAGTAACACTAATAAATCTTTGAAATCTTCAAACAATGAATAGGAGACAAAACACCACAGAAGATGCACTGAAGAATCCTCCTTTTGTGTAAGAATCCTATCATAATTTAAACATATTCATTTGCATTTCCACATAGGTATACCACTCTACCAAAACATACTAGTCATAATTACATATTGGCTAACTAAGCTGGTTCAACATTTTCTGAATGTGATCCAAAACCATTAGATTTCATCTCTAGGATTTGTTACATTTATTTATTTAGGCCTGAGTTCCTAAGTAAAACTATGTGTTTGAAATTATCACTAGAAAATAACTTAAAATTTCAATTGTGATAAGTTAATAAAACCATTTTATTCTAATTCCAGTCAAAAAATATTGAAATGCTTTTCAATATTTTTCCACTCTCTAAACAAGAACATTTCTTCAACATATTTCATGCACTGAAGTGCTAGTTGCAAGTTAAAGTTAAAGATGAAAAAATTACACAATACTCATGTTTTCAGAAAAATCAAGTTTTCTATTATATATATAGATCTAACCTACAAAAGCTTTGAGCAAGCATTTCTAAAGATCTTGGTCATTTACCTTGAGCAACAAGATCTTTTCTTAGCAATGGGTAAAGTACAGGTTCCACTCCATCCATTTCCTGTATAATAAGTGTTTTCCCAAATCTCACTGCGAGCTC
>NW_010293273.1:2457-5385 GCF_000700745.2 Antrostomus carolinensis
TTAGGAAGTTGGTGTCCTGGGCAAATAAAAATAAATTCCTTTGATTCACGTTTTTTTTAAAAATATTAACAGTTTGAAATGAACAGGAAGGCATTATACCAGTGGTCTAAATCTAAAAATCAGTAGTATATCCAAAAAATTCTATTACAAACACCATATGGTATTTCAGCATTTAGCCACAAGTGTTTAATTTAAGTAAGTTTGATCTATTCAGCTACTGGCATACAGGCAACCTATAAACATGCTTAGCTCTCCAAGCACTGCACCAGAAGAGAGCAGGTCTAGCAAAGGTCTTTGTCAGGTGCACATGGAAGTCCTGGCTAGTTAGCACATCTCAAATGTTACTAGGTAGCTATGTCTCCAAACGGAATCAAGACCTAAGGACAGGATTCACACAGAGTTTTAAGACCAAGAGCAAATACTGCACCTGTTGGTTAATAACTTCCAAACGTGATTCCTTCAAATGTGTCTTCAACCATTCAGTAGCCCGGAAAGAAGGGTCTATCAAAAATGGGCAAACTTTACTCTAGGGTAAAAATAAAATAAATAAATAAATTTTTTAAAAAATATATACACACATGTATTTTTACTGAAATCTATTTTGTTTTAGAATAAAATTGAATGGAATCCTTTTTTATTTCCCCAGACTAATGGTATACTTATTTTTAAATCTTTTTTCATTAACAAACTGTTTAAAGAAACAATAACAGCCTAATAACAAAATTACAACAAATAACAGTAGAAGGAAATGTATGTCTTTTATTTTATTGCTTCTTTAAACAAACAAACAAATAACAAAAAAAACCAAAAACAAAACCAAGCAGACAAAATCGAAATTCTCAGGTGTTTGTCCTGCTCAAGTTCTTAAGAGGTGAAGAACTGCGTAACAAGAGTCTCTATTGAGTGAGTATAGTCGACAGTTTTTGTTATTCACAACTGCTTTGAAAGTTAGAGGTATTACTTTTGGTTTTTTTTCCTGTAGTGGGCAAAGGTACAGTACTTCTGGTTGTGAACTTCAATGCATTTTAGAAGGAATAATGAATATAAGTATTTTGCAGGTATAAAGATACAAATAGCATTTTATTTATAATCACAAACAAATTCAGATCTCAAACTTGAAAACACTAAAAAACAGAGTATTTTGGTGATATTGCCTAGTAACATGTATACTGATGAGTCAGTAGGTTTTCATTTTAATAAAACCTTTATTAATGTGCAGTTCCCATACCAGTACAGTACAAAGCTTTACTATTTTATTAGATTATATAAATATATGTTATGCTATAGTCATTGCTTTCTAAATGTTGAGACTTTAACTACTGATATTCTAATAATGTAGGTGATCAGAACTTATAAAATGGTCACAACACAGAGTGATCACAGAGGTGGTAGTAAGTGGGGCAAGTGAAAAGACCTATTCACGGTTGACATGTGCATTTAAGATTTCACAGAATCACAGACTGGTTGAAACTGGAAGGGATCTCTGGAGGTCATCTTGTCCAAAACCCATGCTTGAGCAGAGCCGCCTATAGATAATGTTATAGGGAACCTGCTTTGGCAGGGGGGTTGGATTAGATGATCTCCTGAGGTCCCTTCCAACCTCTATGACTCTGTGATTCTGTGATTCAAGGTTATGGGGTTTTTTTTAGATTCTGAGTCCTACTCTTCCAAACTGAGTAACTGTACAGATCTCAAACAGAAAGACAGGAAACATGGACAATACCCAAGCATCAAAAGATGATGAGTACAAAAGCTTGAGAACTGTAGATGTCATTGGTAAAATACCACAACCAATTACAGTTGTAAAAAGATTATGAGAAACTGTACACAAAGAAAATTATTTGAACTGAGGGAGCACTTGAAAAAGCTCCTCACACACATTGAGATTTATAACAGCTCAATCTATTCAACTAAGGAAAAAGAGAGAGAATAAGATTTGATTATAGCATGTAAGTAGCTTTAAGGGTATAAAGTGGTATTTATTGAAGAGTTTTCTAATCAAACTGAGAAAGGAATAACTAGATCTAACATCAAGATGATAATGCAAGATAAATTTAAATTGGAGTAAAGGCTGTAACTGATTTGAGAGAATCATCAATCATCCAAGCAAACTACCCGTGGCAAATGCAGATTCTCCTTATGGCATTAAATCTCTACTTTCTAGCAGATCTAATAAGTGACTAAATTATATAATATTATGTACATAATCGTGCAATTGCATATGTATAGATAATATGTACTATATGTCTATAGATACTACTGTATGACAAAACTGAATTATGATTACAAGCACAGTATTATCATTCTTTTTTCAAGTATTATTAGCTCCTGGCCTTAAGTGAATGGCATTTTGTATCTTCTACCACAGCACTACTTTGATGAAATCTGAGGGTTTAAAATTTAGATGTTTTGAAAGGTATCTGCATACAGCCTTTTCCTTTTTCCAAAAAAAAAGTATTAGAAATGATATGTCAAAGTGAATAGATAAAGCACATAATCTTCCACTGACTGTATTGGTGTTACTGATTATTCACACTTTAAGTCTCAATAGAGTGATACCAGGTTTTGCCTGTTCAGCATCTGGAAGAAAAATGTAAAAGCAAAAAAGAAAAACATATATTTTCTTTAACCATTTTTTGCTACAGAATACCCAGAGTTACATAAGTATTTGTTTATCTGTGTGTGTTCTGTGTTGATAATAAAATAACACAAATTAAATAGTCCAAAATTCCAGAAAGATGCCATGCTACTGAAATTTGCATAAATTTAAATACTTCCAAGGCAAGACAAAAAAGCAAATTTACCTGCAAGATGACAAGAGCATTTTCTATTGAAAGATCATCTGAAGGTAAACCTTCACTTTTCCACACTAACTCCTCACTTTCTGTACACAGGAATCGCCGTAAATTAAACTCTGATAAATGAAAG
>NW_010293273.1:5406-7185 GCF_000700745.2 Antrostomus carolinensis
CATAGTTTTTAAACATTTATCACTCTATTTACAGTGAAGACTCTAACATAGTCCAAGTTTGTAGATTTCCACTAAATTTATTATTTTATTGCTTGAACTTTTAACTAGCTGATTTTATAAAAAATAATGAATGGTATTATTAACACATCTAAATAAAAATTATTACTGAAAAAGCAGAAGCATTCAGAATGCATTGGCAAATTTACAACAGTCAATGTGAATGCCTTCATTCATGTAAACTTTTCTTTTTAAGCTAGGACTATGGAACTAAATCTTAGGAATTTCTAAGTATTTATAATCTTAATAATTAATAGAATAATCCTAAGAAGTAGCCTGTCTGTACATACATGTATTTATTGAGAAAGAAAACATTGTCACTTTTCATTTAGGAACACCAAGACAATTGAGACTGTTCATTAGAACTCAATGGTATTTCTCACTTCCTCAATCAAGCTTAATTACTTAAATACATACAGAGACACAAACAGACACACACACATGCACATGCACAGAATTACTTTCAAGGCCTGCTGATTTGGTCCATTCATCCAAGCTGGTTTTCCTCTGATCCTCAGGAGCAGCAGAAAGATAGGTAATAAATGCAGCTGCTAACTGAGCTCTTTTAGGTAACGTAGCCAGTTCATCTGTTATCTCTGACACCTTAAAAAAAAAAAAAAGTACAGAATATACAGGTATATTGCAAACAAAAACTATGTTAATATTTCTCATCAGTTACTAAAATGTCAGAATTAAATTTATCTGCCATTGAGAATACAGTTGAGACACGCTCTCTTCGTTCATTTCAGGCATCTATACTTGGCTAACCCACAGCAACGCACACATGAATATGCGAAAAGTTATTTTTAGCTCTGGGATAGAGCATGGACAGATGTTTCTGAGAAATTAGCTACAAAAAAAGCTAGGAATTTGATGAACAGTTTACCTTGTCACTTATAAGCACCTGGATAAATAGTATTATACTAAGAAAAATAAGAAATATGTGACCCTAGTCACAGTCCGTTAGTGAGTACCACTTACAATATGTACACAGATACTAAAACTGTATGTATCTATTACACTTAAAAATGTGATTCACTGTAGACTTATGTGATAAAATACATTTATCATATATCTTCAAATAATTTATCTGCACTACATCAACTCTGCTTTGAAATGTTCCAATATTTCGGAGAAAAATATAGTGTATCAAAATAATATATGATTGCTATAACTGGTTTGAAAGTACTGTCACTTTTTTACTTTAATCAAACTGACATTAAAAAAAAGCTGATAAACAAAAAAGCAACTTTTTATTAATTCTTTCTTACTTTAAAGGAAGATGAATACTACTTTTTCACCATCCTCAATGTGGGATGAATTCCTGACAAGCACTTAAACTCTGGGGTTCAAATATACTCAATCCTTACTATAGCAGACAGAATAGATGTAAAGCTATTTCCATTATGCTGGTCAACCTACAAGAAGGTTTCACTTATTTTCAACAACTTTGGTTGTTGAAAAAGGCAAGCATTTAGTCTTAATTGTTCAGGCTTTTTTCAGTGTCAATGGAGAGACAAGACCAGCAGGGAGATTTTTTCCATTTTAAGATACCCAAGAAAGCTTGGTATTGTTTTCTGGTGGTAGTGACAGCTATTTTCAGCTTGTACATATCTTGAAACTTCCATTTCTGTTTCAGACTAAAGAAGGGCCTGTGTGTTCAAAGGCTTGCCACTTTCTCCCAAAGTTATCATCGGAGAAAATAAGATATGCTCACTTTCC
>NW_010293273.1:7216-49644 GCF_000700745.2 Antrostomus carolinensis
ATTAAGTGCAGACCTCAAAAGCAACTCAACGTATTGGGTAGGTCTACATTTGCATTTCCAACATCAATGCCATAAAGGATGTATGTTTTAAGACTGTGATTGTTTAGTGCTTTCCCCAAATCTGTCCCTTTTGATTGTATCTTGGCTTGGAGGGTCCAACTGCTGACATGTTCAGCCATCATTACAATAACATCATTATTGTGACTGAAAAACATCAACAGATGTTTTATGTTCTACATTAAATAAAGGAGTTTTTTTAAAAAACATTCTGTAGCTCTGTGATGTAAGTAAGGCAACTTGTACAGTGAAGTAAAAGAAAGTTTCAGAAGGAAAAAAAGCTTTTCTTTCTAATGAGAAATCGAATAAATGTACACTTAGGAGATATACAGAATGGCAATAACTCACATTCTCCACAGAGTGCAAAAACTGTATTTTCAAATTATCAGCTATAAAATTTATTTATTAAAATTTTCACTAACCTGGGTGCTCCATCTTTTGTGTTCCCTGTCAAGTTGATTTATCAGTACTTCTGCAGCTTTCAGTGTTTTCTGAGCTTTACTTAGTTCTGCTTCAAGTTTTGCTGCTTCCGTTGTTCTACTCTGGAACCTGTAAAACAACTCCTGTTTGTAATTTCTATCATGAACTACTAAACTTATGGACAGTTATTTTCAAAGCAATTTAATAGACTGAATTTTTAATTAATTCCTCCCTTATTGTTCATGAAGAACACAACTACAATTCTTTTTTATACTTTCTCAGGTGAGATTAAAAAATACATCTGCAATACAGACTATAATGTCTGAAAAACATTCCTTCTTCTACTTAAACAGTCTGACTTGATTTTAGTGATTGTGTTAAGTTTTGTTTTGCACCTAGTCAGGACAATAGCAGGCTCAACACCATACTATACATTTGTAACTTTTTGGTAAATTTAATCTATGAAACCTTTAAAGAAGAATATTGCTAAAGCACACAGATTACCCCACTTCAATGCACAATGCTCTGTTTTGTAAACTACTATGAGGTAAGAACATGCCCCAAACAATAGGCAAGGTCTAGGTATTATTTTGTAATGTTTAATATCTAATTAGCTGATAGTTTCACTGGGCTAGCCCTTGGCCAGCAGCCAACACAGCTGTTCACCCACTTCCCCTGACTTTCAGGGGAAAGGGGAGAGGACCAGGGGGCAAGGGCAAGGAGACTCATACGTTGAGATAAGAACAGTTTCATAACAGAAATAAAAGAAAACTTAAAATAATTCTAATATTAAAATAGTAGTGATAATGATAACAGTAACAAAAGATACAAATGAGCGATACTAGTGCAACTGCTCACCACCCACTGACCAAGCCTGGCCCCTTCCCAGATAACGATCCCTGAGGAGCGACAATCCCGAACCGAAACTGCAATCCCCAAAGAGCGAGAGCTCCAACGAAAGCCAGAGAGAGCCAAAAGAGGAAGAGACTCTCACTAATATATGTGATATGATATGGAATATCCCATGGGTATACCCAAATGCCAATTAAGTTTATTAATTTAAATATTCCTCGCCCCCTTAAATCTTGCACTTGTAGACTAACAGAACACAAAGTCCTTCACTTCCAGCGACAAAAATGCAAACACTGGTATGTTACCAGTGTCTCTTTCATAACAAATCCCAGGCTGAAAGCAAAACTCAGCACTGTTCTAACTACTAAAAAGAAACCCAGCCCTGTTCCAGCTAAAAAACAGGACACTAAGAAAAAAGGAGGTAGCTGACTAGCTATCAGAAAAAAAACAGGCAATCCTAAAAGAAATAGAACTGCCTTTACTCAAGCAGTGATCAGCAGAAGTCTTGTACAGGAATGTTTCCAAAGTCCTAATGAGACATTACAGTCCTTAGATTTAAAAGGTGAGAGACATACTTCTTATCTTTGACATCTACAATGTCTACGCTGAAGGCTTCCAACATATTCATAGCACGTACTTTTAAGGAGCATTTCATGTGATCAAGGAGATGAACTGTATTCTAACAGTATATATTTGTCTCCACTGAGGGTATAGATAGCCTAATTATTGCTACTTCTGATGTAAATATCTTACAGAGCAGGGAGTTACATTTGGTTAAATCAATTTTATTATTCATGCCAAAATCAGCAATGTTTTTATTTGTATCTTGAAATAAACAAACCAAACTTACTTATCTTTCAGTTCCGATACTTTTTGACCAACAGAATTCAGAAGATCTTCTAACTTCCGTTTTCTGTCTTCAGTTTTCTTGAAATTACTACAAACATGTAACATTTATTTTAAGACTACAAATCCAAAGAGTAAATGTAATAGGAAAGTCATTTACATAGAGACAGTTCAGAGGTAGTTCTTTCTGTGATTTATATTAACAAAAATCAGTTTTCACATGTAAAAGTTTTGACTACTTCTCATCACATAGCTTTAAAAATGGAAACCAAACACCCCATTCAAAGGTACTCTTAAAAGACCAGAAGAAATCCTTCCAGTACAGAATTTTAAGACCCAGCAAAACAATCACTAAAGATTCCACAGGTTATGAATGGTCATAAGACTATGTCAAACCTTTTTGATCCTAAGGAGAAACTGATTATGCTTGGTACATGACTGAAAAAAAGAGGAACAGCACTCCTCATAAAACAGCATGGGTTTCACTGGCAGAATACCTTCCAAGCATATCTGTGATGTTCATTTCTCCCTGACACATTTCAGCTGAGACAGGTAACTTGTGATTGGCCAAAAATGATCCAAGGCATAGCTTCCAGGAAAAACAAAATATTACACACTTCCTTTTTCTGTCTCAGTAGAACGTTTTATTACCTATGGATGAGGTACCGTTTCTTAATCTTTTGTTTTTAACAAACTTCAATTCCTCCTTGGTGGTTTTAGTTCCACCCACCACCTTCTGCACATCAGATTTATTTTGTAACAGTGTCTAACTTACGCTTCCAAGCCAGCCTTTTCTTTTTCCAAAGGCTGAATTCGTTCTAGGACGTGGGAATACTGGACATTTGCGTTCACCCAAGCTGCTAATGGAGCAGCTGCAGCACTGGCTCGTTTAGCATTCTGAAAAAATCAGTATCAGTTACAAGAAAGCCCTTGAAGTATAGTATAGATGAGGTAAATACAGGATACATAACTGCAACAGATTTACAAGTTATCAACTTAAATATGCCAATTAGCCAGTTCCTCTACTGAACTAATCTTTTATATTGTTACTAAGAGATTATATTGCAGGCCATCAATCTGTGCAAAAAAAAAAAAAAAAAAAAAGTATCTTTACAACTATTTAAGAAGTTTTTAATTAATGCATAATTTATCAGTGTGTTCCTTCCCAGGGAACTACAACTTTCCTTTTAAAAATAAGGACACAGTATTTTATAATTCCTTTTCATAGCTACTGCCAAATCAATTCTCAAAGACCACCCTACATTTAGTAATCATTAATCCTCCTTTTTTAATTAAGTATACTGTTAAGATTCTTACTGCTACAAGCAGGCCATGAGGAGTCAGTTACAATTTCTTGGTCTGAGTTCTAATTTACACCAGTGACAAAAATCTCTGAGGACTTGACTCCATAATGACTCCTCATCCACTGCTCCTTAGTCACCATCGAAATTCTCACCATTAGAAGCAGTACAGAACAGAGTAATCTCTGCTACATTTTTATCTCTTTATACTGAGAAATTCTGTAAGTAGATTTTATAACTTTTTCTCTAATTTAAGTTCATTCTAAAAATTATGTTGGCAAATCAGACAATCTTATTTTTTTCTCTTTTTTTTTTCCTTTTGTCTTTTTTTCATTTTATTTAACACAATCAGGAATTACCTTTGGATCAAAAGATGTTCTGTTTCTAGAAAGAAGTTCTTCAACACTTTCTCGTATTTCTTTTGGAATATTACGGGCATCAAAGGATGCTATGTCCTCCCTCACTCCCCTTTTGGCCAAGAAACTATAAAAAGAATTAAATAACTAAGTAAAGAAGAAACAAATATTAAAGAGGTTATTTCCCTATGAAAGCTAAGAATTCTGGACACACGTTATACCTGAATATAATAGAAAGTATTTCATATTGTAAATTACCGTTTAAGCTTAAAGCTTAAAATCCTCACCTCTTCATGCTCACCCATGATGTATCAAAAATCCCCATCAGCCGTAAAACTCCTTCTAATATGTCTCTGATTATGTCAGGGGGCATCCGCAGTGACCGGATTTCTGACAAAGACTCTGGCTTTATACTTCCAACTGCTAATTTAGCTTCATTAACCAGTGGCTTAAAACATAAAAACACATTTAGAAAGAGATGAGGATATAAGAAACTGAACATATGCCATTTCAATTTTCATAAGATTTCTTGTTCTTTTTACGTATTTTATTATCTAACCAACTGTCATTGATGCATATTCTTGTCCACAAGTTATTAAAAAAGCCATGTGTTTATTAAGTGATAATAAATATATTTCCATATAAAACAGCATACTTTAATCCTGACATTCCCTAACTTTTCATTCAGCTCTGTAATTCATAAACATTATACAGATATTAGTTTCAATCACATTTGTTTGCTCTTTCATTGCTTAAAAGTTCATTGTGATACAGAAATGTTATAATAATGATGCTAATTACTATCTGTAGGCATGCCTAAGGGTATCTTTGTAAAGATATGTAGAAGTACAGGTCACAAAAGCTTTCTATTTTCAGTAGCAAAACAAATCCAGACACCCTTTCTCTTTATCAACAAAGCAACAAAATTAAAAGAAAACAGAAGAAAATTAAATATTATCATTAAAGACAGTGCACACCTTGCATATCCTTCATATTTATCAAAGACCACAGGAAAGGGATTTACTCTAACCCTGTAGTTCTATGCCACTTTCAATATAAGGATACAATTCCTTGGCACATACGATATTTAAATGGAGAAAAATTAAGTTGCTGTACTTCTCCCTTATACTTTATTACAATTTTAATATGGGTGGGATAAAAAATAGAAACTAAAAACAATGACTGGACACACATGCCTCCCAAAAAACCTGATGCTAGACAGCTATAAGGTCTCTTGAACAAGCCATCTGCTATAGTGCCATTAGGGTATATAATTTTCAGAATTTAGTATTAATTGGAAATTCTCTCTCATTAAACTACTTCCATTCAGCTGATAATACCAAGCACTATGACATTACCAGCTTGACAACGGCAGAGTAATGTAGTTGTTCTATATAAGATATTAGCAATTTAAAAACCATTCCATAAAATCTGCAGAACTCAGCTGTAGACTATGGCAGCATAGAAATAGCAACTGGAGATAAGATTTAGCCTGAGAATTCTTTCTGTGATTAAGATCTAATAGAATACAAATGCCAAAATGACAATGTAAATCCGGCAAATGCAATACTGTTTTCTACTGCATAAAAGTTTTAATATCAAAACAATTCAGAGCAAAATTTAAGAAAAGCAGGGGTGAATTTTACAGAACCAGTTTGCATGGCAGGGTTTGAGTAAGTCAAATAAAATCAGACCGCAAAATACTGCTTTGCCTTATCAGCTCTTACCTGAACCTGTTTTAGTTCATCTTCAATTTTTCTTTTTCTTTCTTCTATTTCTGCAGCCTCTTCTGCTATCCGGTGTTTTATTTTTTCCATTTCTGTTTTTTGCTCACTAGCACTCTGTAAAAACAAAAATACCTTTAGTTTTCAACTTTACACAGATTTTATTCCTTTAGGTCTCTTATTTATTTTAGTTTTGATTATAATGTAACTTGCACAATACCAATTACAATAAAATTTTTGAGACTATTTGATACTAGACAGGCTGAGGAGGTAACTAAATTATATGGAATAAGCATCTTTAGCTTTCACTGTGTCTCCTTCCCTTTCTTTACCACAGACAAGATCTGTACAACTGTTTTTGAGGCTCTTTATGACCTTTTTTTTCCTTGCCTCTGACTTTCCATTCTTTATCAAGATGTCAGTCCACCTCTAAAAAGGGTAAGAGTGACAGCCTCTGAAACATTCTTGCTACATTTGAAAGTAATATCTTCCTGCTACTGTCCTTGTAGCTGCTCAGATTTACACCATTAAAACTCTGCTTTTCTGTAACGTTCAGAAAAGCAGCAGTTGTGTTGGAACTACAGCCTATTAGCCTAAAAACACTAGTACATCATTTACTCGTAAATTTGCAGCTCTCTGTCTGCAAGAATATGTCTTACCTCCTACACATACATTGTACGCTGGTTTGGTTTACATCTTTCCCCCCCGCCCCCAGGATTTGTACTCTGCCTACCATACAGCAGACAGCAGCTATTAGCCATCTTCAGGACTCCTAAACACTTCAGTACAACAATAAATACCTGTATACAAAACTACAATAAAGAGGACCTTGTATATCCTGAAGTTAACAAAAAAACCCCAAAACAAAACAGGGACTACTAATGGATATATACATAAAATGCATAAAATAAAAGACTAATATTCTAGGCTCAGTTCACCTAAAAGACATTACAGAGTTTACATTTTTTCAGTATATAACACATTACTATAACCAGCAACTGTCAAGCTGAGTTGAACTTACAGCAGAAGATAACAGATATATATAAGCAGAGAAAACCTTGAGATTAATAATAATCTTTCTGAGCACCCAAGCTATAAACCAGCATGTCATCGAAGATTACATTCAAATCCATAAAACATTAGCTACATAAAACTATATTAGACATTTCATGCAAATGTACATGTACTGAATGATAGTTCTGAATAAGAAAACCTTAAAATTCAGTTGTAGGTCAAAAGCCTTGCACCAAAAGAAGATTAAAAGAGTCTGTATGTATTAGAGCCCTCTCTCTTACATAAACTAGAACATCTGAAGTGACATTAAAATGTTAGAGGGTACCTATACTTTATGCTAATCTAAATAATCAGAATTCTACTGTAATTTTTCTGATGTCAGTGGGCCCATCATTTTTCATTGCTTTTGGCCTATTCCTTGATTTTGTCCTACAATGTAGTATGTGCTACCTACACAACCTGTTAACTCTACTGGACAACAGCAGACACAGATTTAAAATAGAAATCGAGGAAAATGGCATAATAAATTATTTGAGGCTAGCAATGAACACATCAAGCCAAACATCATTATTCAAAATCACGTACAGTAGTCAGAGCCTAAAAGTATTAAAAATTGCCAAGAGAAGTAGATTTATAAAAATGGAAGTAATGCACCTTTAAAGCACTATGAACCAAATGGTTTGAAAGAGTGGGCATCTATTTTACTGTAAACAGAGTTGTCCTTGTCATTGAGCTTCTTTATTTAAGTTTGCTTCAGACTGATCAGATTAAACCAGTGACAAAACAAACAGTGAAGTGACAGTAGATTCATTAAGGCTTATCCTACATTTATGATTCCTGGAAGTATCAATGTAGAGATCTATTTTCTGCACAATTATTTGAATTAACTGAGAAAACACTACTAAAGAAAATTATCTCCTAAAAAACAGAAGCTCTGTCTCTAAGCTGAAGAACAAAAATTCAAGGAGTGATGAACACAGAAGTACCATTTAACCTTCTTTGAGGTTAACTTCAGAGGACTGGATGTCTTAATATAGATACTTTCTATACTTAATATAGATACTTAATATAGATACTTTCTACTACCAATTTAATTTCTGGTATTTGTTTCTTAAAATAGTACTACTCGTCAGTATTTTGTTTAAAGTTCCTACCTGTTATGAACATTATAAAATGTATCAGTTTGAATTTATTAAGTTCTAGGAAAACTTTCAGACTAAACTACAGCAGTAAATACTATACAGGTGCAAAACATCCACTGATGCCTTCCTACTCAATCATTTCAAACATGATTTAAATTATATAACACTCTGTCCTGTTGCAATTTTATTCAAGCCTCAGGGCTCTTGCATGTCCTTAGGCAAAAATAAAAGCATTGGGTTCTGTAACTCCTGAAAAGAATACAAAGCACAGGCAGTTACAGAGACCACAAACAGAAAAGCATAGATGGTATAGGGAAGGGACTGGAAGGGACTTTAAAGATCATCCAGTTCCAAACCACCTGCCATCAGCAGGGACACCTTCCACTAGACCAGGTTGCTCAAAGCCTCATCCAACCTGGCCTTAAACACCTCCAGGTAAGGGGCATCCACAACTTCTCTTGGCAACCTGCTCCAGTGACTCACCACCCTCACAATGAAGAATTTATTCCTGATATCTAATCTAAACCTACCCTCTTCCAGTTTAAAGCCATTTCCCCTTGTTCTATCACTACCTGTCTTTGTAAAAAGTCCCTCCCCAGCCTTCCTGTAGCCCCTTCAGGTACTGGAAGGCTGCTATAAGGTCTCCCTGGAGCCTTCTCTTCTCCAGGCTGAACAGCCCCAACTCTCTCAGCCTGTCCTCATAGGAGAGGTGCTCCAGCCCTCGGATCACCCTTGTGGCTTCTCTGAACTCGCTCCAGTAGGTCCATGACTTTCTTATGGGGGCATCTCTTTTTTCTTGTTTTTCAGTTTTGATGTGGTTTTATACAACACCTGCATAGATACTGTAATTTCTTGAAGGGCAGCATCAGCCTCATCCTGCTTTGTTTTGAGTAAAATGCTTTGTTCTCCAGCTTTCCTGTTCAGTTCATCTACCAGGGCTTTAGCTTCATTCAGCTTTGAAACACCTGCCTAAAAAAGTTTATAAGAAGCAGTTATTTAGCAGTGAATTTTAAATGGATTTATCTGAAAGTAGGTTACTAATAGTATGCACGAACTAAGAGTCATGTAGACATGTAGACTAATATTCTTAATTTTTTTAAGTTCCACATTTTTTTTTATATTATTTAGGTTTTCTTAGTATTATTTAACCCAAAAATGAGATTTCAGACTTCTGGATATGTCACTGTAAGATCTAGTACTACACCAAAAAGCTGAAAACAAAGTTCTCAAAATAACAAACTTTTTATGGAACAGCAACTAGTACATAATATTTTTCTGATTAATTCAACAGCATTTCAGGTAACTGATATTAATTCCATATAATTATATCTTCTTTAAAAGCAAATCTACAAAAATTACCAAAATTTAAACAAATTAGATTATCCTATTACTACATATTTGTACATTCTCTAAAGAACATGGCTGTACATAAAACAAAGCCCCAATTATGCTTAAGATTAACCATTTTCTTTATTCACAATTTCTAAATTATTTACTCTGTGGTAATCGGATAATAGAATCGTTTCAAGATACATTTGGAAAAAAAAATGTTTTGATTTAGGATACACATCTCTAATTTTCATGTAAATTTAACCAGAGCATGTAACAGTAAATGAGTGTCACAAACAAACCACAACTATTTTCTAAATAAATAAATAAATAAATAAATCCTTATAAATATAAATCTTCTTAAATTGCTCAGTATCATGATGGAAAAATATTGGCAGGCAGAATAAAAACAGTGTAGAATACAAGGCAAGGATGTGATTTGGATTTGACAGATGCTTTAAGAAGAAATACAGCTTTGCAAGTGTGGTTTCAGAATAGTTCTCCTGAAACCACAGCATAAGCATATTAAGCATATGCCAACAGAGGACACCTCACACAACCATGTTAGCAGCTACAGCCCATTAATATACAAGGCATTTCCAAATGTGACAGTATTTTGAAAAGCCATATGTTAAAAATATTTTAAATACATACCTGCAAGTGGTTCTGCCTTTTTATTAGCTCTCCTCTTTTACTGTTATTGATGGTATTGTATATATGAAGGAATGTCATATACCTGCTAGGCGTTGCTCCATACATATTACATGATTCATGAATTGCCAGAAATGAATTCAGAAAATCAGAATCACCTGTACAACATATTTTGTTACATGGATAATAATATACTCATTTTTATGTCACAGTAAAATAACTAAGGAAGAACAACAGAGTATGTTTTTTGAGATATGAACTAAGGGCATTCAAATTATCACAGAGAATATACTTTTTTCAAAGTACTCTCAGGGAAAAAACATGTAATTACATTTGAAACACATATTCCTCACAAAGAAATATACTGAAATTGTTTCAAAGCTGTAAAATATTTCATTGATGTTTGGAAAGGAAGGCAAAATTACTTGCAGATTACTGAGGGCTAATCATAAGAGAAACTTCATTACCACAGAAATTGATTTTGCAAATACTTGTGACTTTTTTAGAAAAGAAGCCCATGCATTTTTGTTTTCTCCCTTGTCTCTGATGACAGGTAGACAAAAAGGTTTTTCTGAACATTCCAGGTCCCTCAGTTTGTTGAACAGTTTCTCAAAACGAAGCCAAAAGATACTGTAAAATAAATTGTATTACCCTAAAAAAGAAAAAATTGCTAAAACATAGCTACAAATAAATGAATGCCTTTAATAAGTACTGAGGCATTGATTAAGTACCATGCTCTAGGATAAAGATGAATAGTAGCATTAACACTAAATCTAATTTTGGCCATTATAATCTGGAATGCCTATTAAAAACCAATACCAAACAAGAATCCCCAGGTGAACCACTTACCATTTTATACTCTGTTGGCTCCATGACTTCTAAGTGTTACTTAGACTAATACTTCATAAAATGTGGTTAAAAGTACTATTATGCAAATAAGTGCTAGCACTGGTCTCCTAGATTATGTTTGACACCCTGTTTTTAAAATGGTTAAATTTGAAGTTTTATTATCAAAACAAATTATTCTCAAAAAAGGGGCATGACTTACAAGAAATTAGTTACTGGAGATAAAGAATTACTAAAGTAAAATGAGCAGGTCTAAGACAAGAATATTGAAAACATATAGACTGAAAAACTCTCAAAACATCAAATTTTGAGGTTGTGAAATAACATTCACATAGAAGGAAGACACACAACAAAACAAAACGATGCAGCTTTATCAGTTTATAAAATTAAATATATGTAGTGACTGTGACAGAAGAGACTGGGTTTGATCAGCCAGGATGTATGTTCCAGATTAATGTTCACTTGCACAAAATGTCTGTCATGTGAACCATACTAAAGTGTATGAATATGCTGGCAAAAACATACTCAAAACATCTATGCTATTATCTATGCCCAACACGGCACTGAATAAGTGTTTAATAATAAGTAATAATAGCTAATGAGTCCACCTAAATATTACCTGAATGTTTTTTCTTAAGTTCCTTATGTGTTTTTCCAGTCTTTTCTTGTTCATCTGAATCATACAGAAGCATCTGAGGTATCTAAAAAAATGAACATGTTTTTTTGTCTTAAAATTACAAACAATGAAAATTTGGTTTAAAATAATAACAAAAACCCCTTCAACCTAGTTTCCCATTTGAAAAGACTGAATATGATAGCTTTATTCAGGATAAGGTATTTACAGAATATTTATAGCGCTAAAAAGATCAATTCTTTCCTTCCCTGTCCCTGAAACCATCCTGTTCTCTCAAGCAGAGAAGCTTTTGCTGCCTGTAAGAAAGAGTAACTAATTCTCAGTGGCCTCTTACCATAACAAAAATGTCAAAGATACAAAAAGATATAAACCTCAATAGGAAATCAGACATTCTTAAGTACAACTGTGGTGGATACAACACTGGAATTAAACAATGCCTAAGTCTAAGTCTGTGAACAGTCTTTTTCATGATCTAAGAGTCGGCTTACCTTCATATGTTATCAATTGTACAATGTACGATAACAAAAATAAACAAAGTATATTCAAAGGTTCCAGCACATGACTAAATTGTAAGAGTCCACTTTAAAAATAACCCCTACTGAAGTGAAGGGGAGGCTGTGAAGCTGTGGCAGCCTTGCTGCTATCAGGGTACTGATTTGGCAGTCTCTTAACATATAGACATAATATATATCTTTCTCAAACTTACACTGTGAACATCCTGAAATAAGCAGATTTTGATCCTAAAAAGAACACACTGATTCTATTCCATCAAGCAAAACACTTAACAAAGACTCAGAAATAACATAAGATTTACAGTACAATCCTAGATCTATAGCAGCTCATATACATATAACAAAGGTATTTTTAAACTAGCTGTCAAGTATACTAGTAACAGTAGATTATCATCAGCACAGTTGGCTTTAACATTTTGCTTGCAGTCTATTTGTATTTTGTTCTTAAATGCTGTGTTTGATCAGAGTCATAGTAGTCACCATTTTATTCAAGCCAGCCCACAGAAAAAAGAAAACATAATGTTACTGGTAAAATAACAATGCTAATATTACTTAACTGTTCTGCAGAATTTTCTGTCTTTGTAGGACTGCACAGATGGATTAAATAAGCATAGTGTCAATTACTCCTTTAAATATTTTGATCATATTCACCAAAGCTCAGTTATTTTTTGTGAAATTAATTTAAGCAATTCACAGTTTTTAATTAATGCAATTTACCTTTTTCATACTGTCTTCTGACCAGGTTTCCATCCACAAAACCTGACATTTCTTGTACAGTGCTGGATTACTTTCACAGTTTATTGTGAAATTTAAATTGGTAGAATCCATGATCAAGACGACATGCAGATTCTGTTGTATTCCTAAGAAAATGCAAGGTATTAAATATTTAGTAGATAAAAATCAAATGCTTATCAAAATTCTGAAAAAAGATACTATTAGACCACATCACACTAGGGCAGGAAGGTCTATAAACAGAACTTAATTTAATATCATAGATTCTCAGTATATTAAAGTGTATTTTTTACTTTAGAAGAGTTGACAGTATTTAAATAGAGGCCACTAGTTCTCATTCCAATCAATACAGACCAACAGAACAAATTAGAAGTAGTTCCAGGGCCTTTGAGTATGACTGCCAATACCTGTATTCTTTTAGTCATATTTTTCTATTTATTTGTAAACTATTTAATCTTCTTGTTGGTCCAAGGAAGAAACAAAAATAATTAAGACTTATGATTACTCAGAATCCAAAGTGATTTGTAGGTGTAATTGACAAATAGAAGAAAACTCTGTTCCTAGATATATAAGCTAAACAAACCAGAAAACGATGGGGACAAAAGCTTTCTTCCTTCTAACTACTGTAAACAGCAGATTTCATAACAGCTTTGTAGAATATTCATGTGTAAAAAATTTCAGATAGAAGAATGAATTTTAAGCTGAGGGTTCTGTGCCCTCAAATATCATACTACAATCATTATTCTTTCCTTGTTTTTAATAGCTAACTGAAAGTTAAAAATGCACACAAAACAGGGACCACGTTAGAAATTATTTTTTCGTTACTATGCCACTTCTGTAACTTTGTAATAAATTGTAACTTATAATTCTGTTCACATACGGTATGTGAAATAGTTGAAAATCGGTCCTGTAAATCCATCTTGTGAAGCTTGATCCTTCAGAGGAGAGAGCAATGGTTCCAATTCTTCTACTTTATATAGTCCAGGAACTTCTCCTATTTCCAGAATGAATTTAAAATGTCAGATCAAATACACTACAATTCTTCAAATTCCTTTGAAGGATTCCCTTGAATCCTCTGTATAGAGAAATTGAACAGGGCAGTATTCACATCTATACCTTCATGAGTATCATCCCATGTACTTCATATTTCTTTTCACAGTATCATGAAAACAACAAGCCAAATTATGATGATTTCCTTTAACTTAAACAGCCTACTTTATTTATACTATTGAAATATATTTCAAAAACTCATTCAAATCTATCCAAAGCCAGTGATCCCATACTGCAGACACAACAAACCAAATCAGAATTTTTCATACACCAGAAAACAGAAACATGAAAGAGTAGTTATCTAGATCATCAGACACAGAGGTTTAACACTGGATGACAAGAATCTGATACTGTAAAGAGACGTGGATTTGTACATGGGAGAAAGGAAAATCTGGTGCTCTTATCAATCAGCTCTTAAAACTACTGCAGCTGCAAAAAACATATAGTAAGTTAGACTCAGTCCTTCAACGATCTCTCCGATCGAGGAACAAAGCCAGATAACAAAATAATTTTTTTTTTATATTTGCTATTATTATTTATCATTCATTACTTTCAGAAAAGTGGGCTTTGCTGGTGTTCATTTAAGTAAAGGGCTCAGTCTATGCAATCTAGTGAAACACTGGGACACCTTTCAGTTTTGAATTTTACTAGAAAAGGGAAGCTGTACTGTAGAACATATTATAATTTTGTTGTTACAGTATTATGAAACTAAGTTATTTAACTTGCAACTTTGAGGAACTGAAAGCATTCATACTGTAGGGTAGGTTAAAGGACAGCTAAGTGAACTTCAAGTCTGTTTCTCAAGTACAAGCACCCTAGCTAAAGTAGTGTAGAAAGCTAACACTTTTGGTATGGACATACAGCTAGAAAACACCACCTCATTCTGCCTCATTGAGCTAACTCTGGATGGTAAAAGTAGTACCATAATCTTTTTGGACCTGTCTCACCTGAAGACAGTAAACTGTTGATCATCTCAAGGAATGTGGAATGAACAAACTGATAGTCTTCCAGCAGCAGTACCACCTGCTGTGCTTCAATGCCCGCAAGCTCCATCACCTAGAAGCAGGGAAGACATTTAAATCTCAGTATATGGAATATATGCATTGTTCATATGAGAATGATAATCTTTCATCAATTATATATTACATACATATTTTCTTCATAGCATCTACACTATTTTATATTTACAAAAGATTCCTAGGTGATTCAGTTATATGAGATCTCAAATATAAAGAACATTCTACCTAGATTTACAGCTTGGCAATGAAAAAATAATTAAAACAGACTCTATTTTCATACAGTATGTTTATGTTCCAGATGTGACTCAGTTCCAGAGTTGTATCACTCTTTTGTGTGGGCTTAGGTCTAGAATTTTCTTTAGCATTACTGAAGTACCAGGAAACTCCTGATTCAAGGTTTGCATTTGTTTTTAAATAATATATAAACTTTCAACAAACACCAAAATTTTAATTGATTCAGCTACTATCCTATTAACTGGCAGATCATACTAGAGAGAGAAAATAAAAATATATATAAATATGAAATTACATACGTGGAAAAAAAAACCTTTCCAATATTCACATAAACTTAAAATTTATGAAGTCCAAAACACTCATAAAGAGAGCTCTGGTATTCAAATAAGTACAGTTTCAGGTAATTACTATAAAGAACAGTATACACAGCTACAACACTACAAAATGGAAGACACTGAGTGACTTACATATTTAAGATCATTTTTGAACTGCTTCAGCTCATAGCCTCTGGAAATTTTGGGAGTAATCAGAACAGCTCCATGCATATGACTAACTAAAGAGGTAACTGTTCGACGACCTACACCACTCCGTCCTGCCAAAAGAAGTGATCCTCCAGGAAAACTTAGCACTCTGTCCACTTTAGACATATAACTGAGGACTTCTTGGAACAGTAAAATCTCTATCTCTTTCTTGTCTCGCCCATAATGAATAATACCCTATTAAAAAAAAAGGAAAAAAAAAAAAGAAATGTGTTCACTAATAATAAATAAAAGCAGTAAGATATGAAAGCATCCAACATTTAGAAATTAAGAAAAGAAGGGCTTGAAAGCTTAAGAGACCACACTGGTATTAATGAAAAATAAATTATTTATGTGACAGAATTTAGATACTTTGCATATCCTTTACCAGTAATGAACAGATCACATTATCCCCAGCAACAGGATACCCTAGAAGTCTTTGATATATTGAAATAGAAATCTACCAATAAATTAATTAAAACTAAATAATGGACCAGAACAAAGTCTGAGCTGTGTCTCTGACTATAGATTAATACATAACTTAGAAGAGTGTATTAGGCAGCTAATTGCTGCATAATTGCAGACTATGGGATTTCCTAGTGAAACACATAATAACAGATCCTAAGATTAAATGCTGGCCTTGCTCTACTTCATAAAACTTCATATTTGAAGGCCAATGAAATTGTGTAGTCAGAAAAAAAAAAACAACCAAAAACCAAAAAACAGCCCTCTGATTACTGAGGCTATTTAACTTCATCATTTCCCATATAGTCTATTGGTCACAAGTTGGCAGTTAAGGAGAGGGAGTAGTTTACCATCTACAAGAGCAATCACACCACTAAAAAGGGGAGATAATCTCAAAAGCTCTCATCCTGAAAATCAGTCAGCCTAACAAAGTCAACATGTTCACATTTCCTTATGAAGCTCATTTTTTGTACTTTTCTGCTAAAAGCATGCCAAATCTCCAAATAATCTATTTATATTTCTTCAAATAAAAATTACGTTAGCAAATTACAAATTCAGAAACAGTTTGGTACTCAAACAATATGAAAACATACATGCACATTAATGCTTCTCAAAACGTTGTTCATTGAACTATTTTAAATCGCCAGCAAATGCAACTGATGCTCTTTCATTAAAATAATCTTGCCACAAAATACTTCCTACTGCCTGCCACATAGCATCACAAACCTTCCCTCACTTGACCAAATGCAAAAGATGATTCCTTGAACAAGCAGCAGACCCTACCCTTAACCTAGTGCTCACGTGTTACTTCCTGCAAAAAATGTCTAGAATAATTGCTGCGAATCCTGGCTGTATAAACGCTCTAATCTTGTCTCACTTTTTGGATAATATCTTTGAGGTCTGTCGAGTTTAGTCTGCCAAGTGGCCTCCCATGTGGTGGCAGTGCTTGTCCTGGTGTGATGAATGCCTCCTGACAAGCTCCCCAAGTTACATAGAAGATATCTGTGAAAATAAAAGGAAACATTTGAAAGTTTAGCTGCTCAGATCATATGCTATCTGACTTGATCAGACAGTTTCTAAGCAAATATTCCAAGTTTGTGTAGTATGCCTCAAATGGTTTACCTGACATATTGTCCGGAACATCGAAGCCCCAGTCACCTTGAAATACTTTCATCAAAACATTATCAAATACATGAAGTTCTTTCATGCCAACAATTTTGTCACGGAACAAACGACATGCTTCGTAAGCAACAATTTCCAATACATACTCTGCAGTTTGGATTGATGATCCTACAAAATTTAAGGAGAGATTTAACTTCGTACTTTTATAATAAATTTTACATTTCTCAAATTTTCCATTTCAAAATACGAGACTGAAAATAAGTAAGTGAAATTACATAGCAGCAAGAAATCAGTAAGGAAGAAATAAGAGAAGTAAACATCATGAAGTGCTTTTTAATAATATGTTTATCGATTATTACAAGATAAAATGAAACATATTCTATTAAAACAAGTTCTCCAGTTTAGTACACATAAAGTAAAAATTAAAAGAAAAAAATGCCAGGCAATGAAAACAAGAAAATCCTGGAGATTGCTTTAAGGGGGAAGAGAAAGACTCATAAGAAATACAAAATTAACAATAAATAGCCAAAGCAGTCTGTATTATAAGATGCCACTGGAGAATACAAATCTTTAATATTCTTCACAAAAGTAAGAAGGTGAGATGAGTAAATGACTTGCCATATTGTTCATCACTGAAAAAGTGTAGGTATGTCACCTTCAGACACAACAATTAAGTCCTTAAATGGGCTGACAATCAATTCATTGATTGTTAGTGCAGCTTTTCTGACCTCATTCAAGCTACATTTATACCATCTGATGAGCCCAGAAAATAAATGGAAAGCAAGCACAACATTCTTATCATTTTTGTACTCTTTAAGTAACCACTTTTATACTCTTTAATTAACGTAAGAGTTAAAACACAATAAAGAGTAATTGCTCATGATCTAGTAATAATAGCAATTTCAGAGACAAAAACAACATTAGGAAGAAGCCTATGCTGTCTATTTGGAAAAGCACACAAAATTGACTAACTTTACAAGTTTCACCATTTCAAAGTTAAGGAAAGAAGAACTTTCAGACTAGACTGTAAATATCAAGCATCCACAAACTGTGAGAATACATAGGTATTTGTAAACTTTTATACAGACAAGATAGTTTTCTATATGCTTAAGGGTGGTTATATTCTTTTGTTAAGTAGGTCATAGATCATGTGTATCAGTTGTAGTTCCACAGCCACTCCACCAGGTTTATACAACCAGGTATAAAAAGACAAGTATGAGAGGCAAGTCTCTGGGAATCCAGAAGACAAGACATATGCTCAAAAAAACCCAACCCAAAACTCAAAAAAAACCCCAGGAAAAAAATATGAGGAGTAGGGGGAAAACTTCAAGATCCCATAATCTATAAATAGCTCCCACACATATTTTAAAACATCACTGGAGTCAACAGTAAGACTGACATAAATTATAATTTAGGCTATTTTAGAACTGCTTTATCAATGAAAACCAAATAAGTGACTTACCACCTGCTAAATCATATCTGAATAAACCAAGAACCCACTGAGTAAGAATACATGGTGTAAAAAGGTAATGACTGTGATCATCAACTGTGAATTTCGCTCGTACCTAAAAACAGAAGTCAAGGGGGGGGAAAAAGTGGTGTTTTTAAATGTAAAGCAGTTGGAAATGTGGCTTTAAATTTTTCTACAATCCCAAATAAATAAGTTTTCTATTTGATCTACATATTTAGCTATTTTATTAATACATTCTTTAGTTTTTTTGAAAAGTGCAGAGATGAATTGTTTAAGTCTTGTTTTCTGACCAGAAAAGATTTTATCATAATTAGAACATTTTTTCTGTACTGTTTGTGATGCAAACAACTGCCTATGTCACCCAGGACTGTAAGTGCAGTATTATTAGACAAAATATACATTTTTTTTAAACCAATACCAAATATAAAATGCAAAGGAAATATAGAAGTGTATTAAAAAACTACTTAAATCAGTAACACTTAGTCACTATAAAAGATGACTTCTAGAAATACTAACTTTTCCCCAGAGAGGATATTTTGGCTCATGACTATATCTATAATTCAAAGAATAACTGCCTTCATCAGTTATTTGGTCATACTGTGATGAGATTTAAAGTCAGATTTCTTAGAATACATTGATAATATCATATTAAACTCCTGCTAACTGGTGCATGCTAGCCAGTGATTATACTATGGTGGTGCTTTTTCCCCCCTACACTGCTCCTGGACCACTTTATGGTCTTAAAAATTTCCGTTAAGCCTTGTGCAACAAGTTGGGCAGTTAAGCATCCCTTGACTGTATCAAAACCCTTGCATAACTAAGGCAGGGATGGCACAGACTGTACCAGGAGTATACTCACATTCCAGACATAAAGATCAGGTTTATATCATCATTCTGTCTAGGTAGGGACATGCATACATTTGTGAAACATACAGTAAGCACTTACATCCCCACAGTATCTACCCCAGTAAGGCTATGTATATGATTAAGATATGGTTGGACTCGATGATCTTAAAGGACTTTTCCAAACAAACAATTCTATAATTCTATGATTCTATGTTTCTAAGAAAAGCAAATACTTAAGTCTTGTGCTAGATAGAAGTCTGTAAAATTTTAAGTGGGATGATAAAATGAACTTGTGTGACTAAACACCTATTTTAACAGTATAAAATTTTAATAGGCAGTCCTTGATGTGTGTAAAGGACTCCACCCTCGTATCTCTCTTCTCTATTCATAACAGCATCCATATCTGAGTACCTAACAATCTTTTAAGTACCCTATCTCCTCATGCATGAAGTAGGAAAACACTACTATGATGGGTTAAGATGCTTGCCAAAATCATAAAATAAATCCCTAGGAAAGCAAGTGCACTTACCACTTAGTTTACCTCTAATACCTAGGATTCTCTGCAAATAAAGAGCTTTAAAGTTGATATAAATATTATGAAAAATATATAAATATGGATTTTAATACTCATAAACCTTGTTATTCTCTTGTTATTATGAAAAGCTAATTATTAAAAAAATAATAATTCTTCATCTCCTTGAAAAAGAAATCAAATTTCCATACCTGTTCATACACTTGAACCATAGATCCCGCTAGCTGATGTATTTTTGGTAAAGAACCCCAAACAGGGTGATTCTTTAGGTTTTTCTGCAGTACAGGTTCCAAGTAGGCACTATAAATAGTTTGCAGTTGGTCTCTTTCTGGATAGCTACAAAGGAAAAAAAAAAAAGTAATCATTATGGACTATCACTGTTATTTATTAAAAAGATTCAAGGTTATATATACAGTTACTGAGAAATTTCAATGAACAGCATCTCCATCTAGCAAGTAGTTTACTGAAAGCAAAATCATCCAACAAATACATATTTCAAACACTTCGCTATCAATAGGTAGCTACAGAAAAGTTAGAAAAGGTGAAAGACTAGAAGAGCCACATCTTCATAAAGACTAAACTGAGCAAGGGCTCTATAAACAGAGACTGAATGTGAGTTCTGAGAGTCAAACTGATTTCCACATACTTACTCAATTGCACAGAGGCGAACAATAGAAGTAAATCTGGAGGTAAGTTTATGTCTTCCTAATGTTCCTCCAGCAGACATGGAAGCCACAATTTGGATGTTTTCTAAACCAACCCATTCCAGATTTTCATCATAAAATCCTTGATATGTAAGAACCTTTTAAAATTAAATAAATATAATAATTTAATAAAAAAAGAAAGCCAAAGCCATATCTTAATCGTGTACATAGTCTTACTGGGGTAGATACTGTGGGGATGAAAGTGCTTACTGGATTGTACAAAAAAAAAAAAATAGTGAGAAGTATACCATTATTACTGTTTTCTTAATTGCCAGAGTTTGTGGTTGCTGGAGTTCCTCCCAGTTTGGTGTCAGCTGCAAACTAACTGAGGGTACACTGTGCCCCATTGTCCAGATCATTAATGAAGATGTTAAACAGGTACTGGCTTCCAACTAGACTCTGTGCCACGGGGCCTGGCTGTTTAGACAGTCTTCAACCCACCTCACTATTCATTTATCCAGCCCGTACGTATATCAACAGCTTTTCCATTAGGATCTTTTGGGAGACAGCATCAACAGCCTTAGTGAAGTCAGTTATACTATATCCATTTTTCCCCCCTCGTCTACCAGGTCTGTAATTTCATCACAGAAGTTTACCAAGTTGGTCAAGCATGACTTGCCCTTGGTGAGTCCAAGCTGACTACTCCTGATGATTTTGTTGTCATTCATAAGCCTACTGCATTATAACTCACTGAGGCGAGCACTGTCTTTATTTGTTTACGCATAAAAGCCAAATAAAAACAGTATCTTATTTCTGGCTGAAACCTACGTATTCTATCAAAGTACAAACAAAACTAATGTCAATACAGATGCAGGATGTTAACTCTGAAAATAATTCATGTAGGTATTTACTCTATACACTGAACTATTTCCAGTATACATAAGTTTCTTTATAAATAACAGATGTAAGTGTTCACCTGCTGCAGAAAAGCCACGAGAGTGCTTGTTCCCCATTTATCAGGTTTGGGTAGATTGATATCCTTTAAATACAAAACAAGCCTTTCACAGTCCTTTGGTCTGTACACTCGCCCAGTGTTTGTACTGATTACAATACAAGTTTGACTTAATTTTTGTAGAAGATGTTGAGACGTAGTTTGTGCGCTGCAGTGAATGG
The DNA here is from genome assembly GCF_000700745.2 of Antrostomus carolinensis. Taxonomy (NCBI): domain Eukaryota; kingdom Metazoa; phylum Chordata; class Aves; order Caprimulgiformes; family Caprimulgidae; genus Antrostomus; species Antrostomus carolinensis. The sequence goes on from NW_010293273.1 coordinate 28,707, forward strand.
TAGCAATCTGAGTGGATCGGAGTTGAGAAAATGCATAATGAAGCAGCATCCTAAAAAGGCAAATATATACATACATATAAGCATAACTAATACATAAATGCATTAAAAAATGTGTATCCAAAGGTATTATATCGTTTGAGAATTAAAATGCATATTTTACACACTGTATTAGTGTAATAGGTGACGCATGGGGTTTGCTGAATAAAAGAGTCTGGCCTTTAAAATTGCAATACTTTCTATTCAAGAAATTAAAGTGTAGTATACAGCTACACAAAACAAATACCTAGCCTAATACCTTGTATATCGTGATCCGACCCAACCAATAATGAACTAATTCAGTTGCCTGCACAGAGGCATCTAGTGCATCTTGAGATTGTGACCCAATATCTCATGTGCCTTTAAGCTGAGAGCACAAGTTTTTCAAAGGTCCTGTTTCATATCTAAAAGCCTCATTCAGATGTCTTAGATGCACAGTGGCAGCCTTAACTTGTCCTGTGGATCTTCATAAGAATCCACCTACTTGCCACTACAGAAGGTTTGTTTCATTAGTAACCTAAATACGTGATATTCTAGCAGAAAGTCATATGACAAAACCATCGTAACAAAGTACTACAAACTTTGTCAAATAACTAGAAGTATATTTTGCTTAAAATAGGAAAGACTTTTTACCCCTTTCCACATCCTTCAGGACCCACAAGAAGAAATGGCTGCTTATTGTTTAAGTCTAGCCAGGGTCTAAAGTAATCTAAACCCCTCTGCATGTCAGGGGTTTGGATGACAGGAAGTGTTTGGAGATTACTGAAGTCATCAGTTGTTAGTTTTTCATTTTTTTTCAGCTGATAGAGCATTAGCTGTCCAGTGTCAGTGTCATAATACGTGTCCAGGGGCCTCCTTGGATCTGGTGGAGACTCTTGAGCCCAACTGAAGATCTTTAAAAAAAAAAAAAAAAAGAGCTTCTGTTAAATTCATACTCCTACTGGACAAGATCTACAATTTCAAGCTAATTTAAAGAACGTTCAATTAATATTTCTGTAAAATCAACCATTTAATTCTTCAGTTTCATAGTTTTAAGGCTGCCTTTGAAAATTCAATCGTTATGCATATGCTTTATGAATAAGTCCTTAACTAAACAGTAACATATTACTCTTCCACATATTACTTTTTCTTAATATAAAGAACATAAAATAAATTACATTTAGCAAAGCTTTATATAAACTTTTTCATATCAGGCAACATACTTAATAATAATCATAAGAATGAGATAACTCCTTCACATGCATCAACAGCTAATTCTGGAAGCTTTACCATCTGCCCTGTATATATGTTATAGCTCCAGGCTGTCTTTTGGAAGGAACTATTTCCTTCTCTCCAGTACAAACCCAAGTGTGATTGTGGAGATAACTTATCTCCAGGAACAGCCTTCTGTAGACACTATCAACCAGTGTACCCACATAGTTTTCCAACACTATTACCTAGTCCTTGTGCCCTCAAGTATCTACCCAAAGACAGAACCACACCCCAGTGCACACAATACATAACCTCAAAATAACACTGTAAGAACATCTATCTGATGAGGTACAACAAAGCCCTCATGTTATTATTTCAAACATTCTGAACAGAAAAAAAAAATAAAATCTGTATTATATATACACAATACATATATACACATAGAGTCTGCTACAGTGGGTCCATACATAAAACAGTATGGACAGAGGCCATTCTGTATCCCTTGGTGCACCATGAAAGGATTGCTCTCTGGGCTGGATGCACTTGGCAGCTCATCAGAGACATATGAAACATTTCTTTATTTCTCAGCTATTTCTTTATAGACAACACAGATTGCAAACAAATTAGAGCACACATATTCTATTATTGTAAATTTGCATTGTCAGAAGACAGAAAATCACTATTCCTACTACGTATACTGAGAAATTTTTAATAAACTTGCTGAAGATTATTACCTCTTTTGCAAATTCTTGTCGTGATTTCATGTTGAGATTGCCACCAAGACCACGTAACAAGTTAATAATAAACTGTCCACGATCAGTACACCCATGAAGATGAGACAGTCCATTCACCACAGTTCCAACTAAACTTGTTTCTACCACAGAGTCATTCTGTAAATTGCAAATTGTAGTAGATTTAAATGCATTCCTAAAAACAAATGTGATGTATTGCTAGCAGACTATTACTCATTGCTCTTTGGCGCTTCCACAAATGATGAAAGATCTTGACACTATTAAAGAAAATTCACTTGACATAAGGTTATTTTTAAGCACTGATTTGGAAGTTTTAATTCCAGACTACACATTGATGTAGTTTAGGATAAGTAATCAGAATTTTCCTTACAGATTTTGAGAATCTATAAGAAATCAGCATAACTGTCACTGGAAATCTCTCTTGGAAATGGATTCTTTATGGATTTTGCTCGTTAGCACCAAAGAGGATTTGCAGCCTCGGGATCAATGTCATTGTTTTTCCTCTGTATCCACCTGAAGATACTTAAAAGTCTAAAAATCTCCATGGGTGAAAGAACCAAGTGGGGAAATAATATTAAAATTATTTTAAATATATTAAATAATATTAAAAACACAACAGGACCATGTAAGTTCCTCCCCCAAGGGGAGGTAATGCAGGTCTCCCAAACACTAGCTTACTGGCCACAGCAGTGAGGATTTCTCCTAAATAACGTTTCACACAACAGAAGCCACTTGTTCAATGGAAATACAATTCCAAATTCCTTCAGAAGAAGGGGAGGCAGGGAAGCATCTAGAATCCTTAAGAAAATCTGGCATATGCAGAACTATTATCTTGATGTATGTCCCAGCATCACAGCATCCAGACAAGGTACAAGGTTTAATACTGTAATTACGTATTACCTTTTGCTTATTGAAACATCTCTCAGTTAAGGTTTTGAGTAGAATCATAAAGAGCTGAAGTTATATACTTAAATCCAGGAGAGATTCTTGTGAGCTATTAAAATTTAGCATTCTGATCTTTTTTAGACTGCTTCTTTAGATATGTCTCTATTAATCTTTTTAGCTATCTAGCATTACATTTCTCCCCAACCTGCTACAAGCTTCAGTCTACACTGTGCAACTTTTCAAATTTTAGTTATTTTTTGTTATAGACAAGAACTTAAATCTAGAAAAACAATTTCTTTACTTTTCCATTTTTTAGTTTAGACATTCAGATACTTTAGATCTTTGAAAACATACAGAAAAATGTCTGGTATGGAATATTAAAGATGGATACTATGTTTCACAGAAATACATGCATTTCACTAGTTAAAATTGTACTAAATGTTTCAAAACTTTAAGTACAGCTATTAGTTTTTGGAAACTCTTCAGAATAGTTCCAGTATTAATCTTATTAAGAAAACAGCTATCAAAAAAGCACTGAGATATTTTTTTACTTAAAAATTAATATGACTGACTTTTTCAGTGTTAAACTAGAAAAATATATCATCCTTAACAGGAGTTGAAATATAATTAAATATTCAGTTACTAACCTTTTTCACAACCCAGTTTAAAGCCTTTTCAAAATAGTCTCCAATCCAATTTTCAAGGTTATACCTGCATTCTTCAGGCTGAGTTCTTAGCCAAGACTTTATCAGAGAATTAAGATCCGTATCTTCATCACTAAGTCAAAACAAGATTCAGACAAACACAAGGCATCCACATCTTCACATAGACAGGTTCAAAGGAACAACAAAATGCCAGGAAAAGTTCAGGGAACTTTAACAAGAATTTCTAACCAATATTTGGGCTCTCTACTCACAACGAAAGAATCCACCATGTCTCTTTCAAAAATTCAGAGATATTAACCAAAAGATTACAACGTGACAAGCAACCTAAAGCAAATGTCCTCAGTGATTTGCTTCATAAGTGTAAGCAAGTAATTAAATTGCTCCATCCACTTTAGACTATCTTGCAAGAAGAGTATATTTGCTTACTTTAAAAGTATGTAATACTCCTATGCCTTACCTCAGAAAGATCATTCCCATTCGAGATATTGTAGCAGGAGAGGCACAGCTAAGGTCATGAGTTTCAAATATAAAGTTGACATTTGAGCCAAACTGAATTCTTTCTCCACTGGGCATAGTCAACAATCTGTTGTCATCCAAAACAGAATTCAAAGATTCAATCCATTCAGGATCAATATCACCATCACAAATGATCCATGAAGTAACATCTATTTCCAGACACAAAAATAAAATATCAAACCCAAGAAAAACACTTAAAGAATATTGTCCCTTGGAATTTTAACACTATTTAATACTCTTCCTTAATTTTAAGTTAAATATAAACTCTATGAAGACATTCCTTACATGCTTTACTTTCTGCTGTTTATTTTTGCTTTCTTATCACAAAATTTGGAAAGTATGTATTAGTGTTCTTGATTATGACTGTCACCAAAAGTTTTTCTAACCTTATGCTATCCACAAATAATAACATATAATAAAAATATAACTGAAAACAAACAACTTTGATAATTTATGCATAACGATGTATATATAACTCCTGCACAAACATACCTCGAGGTTCTCGAACCACTTGTCGAGCACTGTTTGTAAGCACACCATCATACCATTCTCTGGTATCCATGTCAATGTGGCCTAGCAATTGATGTCGGGGCATAGCTTTGGGATTCATAGTATATTGTTTCACTAATTTGCCAGTTTTACCAAGTGCTGTCTTTAACATCCTCCAAAGTGTTGATTTACCGCCACCACTTGGACCTACAATAACTACACCCATTCTTTGACGTAGTTGTTCATATAATTCCAAAGCCTTCTTGATCTAGATAATAAAAGAGATAATGGCTATGTGAAGTTGGTAAAGTTAAATTAAGGGGTTTTTTTAATGCTTTTCCAATTTACTTTGCATGCAGTCACTTTGTTTCTATATTTTTATTTTTTGAAACAATAGATATTTTTGGAAGTAATTAAAATTATGATATGAAGGAATATCCAGAAATTTATTTTGCATGTTAGAAGCATTTCACTAAATTACTAATATAAAAATACCAGCTGTCTTTGGGCATATTTTACTGAGAAATTAACAAACCTTTAGTCACAAAACTTAATCTAGTCTTACAATAAAAAAACATAAATGAGACACAGACATGCTTGATAAAACCAAATGTTCACATATTTAACTCTTTCACTGGCCAAAACATTCATTGGTGTTTGTACCTGGTTTGAATGAAACCATGTCTCACATGTTCATATCTTAATTTTCCTTATATTATTTTTCTTTCAGTTACACAACTGATCTACCATGCTTCATCACAGACATTTTTATATATATATACATGTAATTAGAATCTAACTACCAGTTATTCTCATTTTTTAATAAAATATTTTTTCAAAATTAAACAGAAATTAGTCAAATGAATGCAATATTAATCAGTTCTATTTCAGAATAACTTGTATTGTTTTGTTGTAGTTGACGCTTACCTGGCTGTTGATAATTTCCAGGTTTGCTTCTTCAAAGACTTGTTGTAAAGCTATAGTTAACTCTGTATACTCCACATCTTTAAAGTCAATGCCAGGAAATACATCTTTAACCAGTGCATCAAAACGTGCACCGTCTGCAAAGGTAAGCTTCGACATGGTATTAAGCCGCAGAGCTTGAACCACCATGTGACTTTCATTAACTGGAAATAAAAGCAAAGAAGCCCAATGAGTTTAAGCTGTCTGTTAGGTTGTTTTGTTTTGTTTTTTTCCTTGGAATATATCAGCACTTGAGCCCATTCTGCTAAGCCATTGAAGGTGCAACCAAAGCACAGACTTCATTCCAGTTCATGTACCACTCTACTTGGAAGTTAGATGAGTGCCTTACTGTGAGTATCGCGTATGATCACAAATGAATTCTATACAGATACGAGGATGGTTATGATGCTGGCCAGATAGTATGTAAGAACCTAATGATTAAAATGTGACAAAGAGTAGCAGTGCACTATAGCTTACTTGTTAAAGCACTTATGAAAGAAATTAAGGACCTGGATTCTAGACTTTTCTCTGTCAGAGGCAGTTTGAAGTTACATCTCTCAAGTGCAACCTAATTAACTATGACTATTCCAGAAGTAAACACTCTCCAGAACTCCTCTTGAATCCAAAGTACCATGGAAATTTAAGTGTTTTGGGACCAGAACAAAAACAGTCACAAGACAGCTTTATTCTGCCAGAAAAATAAAGATAAAAGCACAGGGCTCTGATTTCTGGGGTTTTTTTTGCTTTTATAATCAAATTACTTTCTTATGTAAAACATGTAGCTTTTCAGAGAACAGGACTAGGAACCTCAGGTGAAAATCATCCTGTGTTTCTGCCCTCCTTCTGAATGCATGATTGCCCCAAAGCTGAATGCAGTATAGCCCAAATTCAACACAAAGGACAGAAAGTGTCTATTCCCTAACCTGCCTTTTTCCTGCAGCTTCTTCCCAAATGTTACAGAGGTTGAGGATTAGTATACCCTTGTAGAATTTGGAAAAAGTTCAAGGATTTTCATCCTGAACAATGTCTTAAATGCAAATGCTTCTACGGGCAAATTTTCTAAATAGCACAATAAAAGGTTAAGAGGAAAAACATTGAAATTAAATAACTTGATTCAGAAAGGCTGAACTGCTTTACTAAAGGAAGTCATGCAAAATTTAAGCAACGTTTAAGAACATGAACAACATTTTGAGATGCCAAAGGATATTGACCTTACGCTACAAGCAATCATAAAGACACAGGAAACTGCATTTGTTGGAAATATCTTGAGTTTCTCAAGCTAAGAGATAAAAAAAAAAACCCAAACAAATAAAAAAAAACAAACACAAAAACAAAGAAAAATTTATGGGTTTAAATTGTAAGCTAAATCCATCCACCTTGCTTTTCACAGGGTTATGGAAAACTGTATTTTAAAACAGACCAAACAAGCTTCAGCAAATTTCACATATCTAAACATGAAGTTAAAATGTCATAGCAAGGAACAGTGATAGGAATGTGCCCTGAAACACATTCATTGCTAGTAATCTTTCTTTTGCAGATCCAAATGCAAGTAAATTACAAATTCTTTAAAGTTGTCAGACCATTTGTTATGCCAAGATTTGTAAACCAACGCTCTCTCTAAAAACTTTCAGATACATGCTGTTTAAGACAACAAGAAGCAGCAGCTGTGTCCTAAAGATGAAATGCTCATCCATGCCACACTCTTAATTCCTACTCACTTAACATCTAAACAACAAACAATCATTTAAAAAATCTTTAAAAAAATATAGTGACTCAGTCTAGGCCAATACATTTCTACCATTTCTACCTGTCCTTATACTTGTCTCTGTCTACCAATCTGAATTCAATGCCATGTGACAATTTTAGCAAACCTCAAATATAATCAAAATGGTCTGATGACTGATGAATAATGACAGCATCAGAGGATCAACTTTCCTGTCCTAAGTCAAGTGAAAACATAAGTCTTTGAGAATCGCCCAAAATCATCCCAGATGAAAGTCCTATATCTATGTTCTTATCATATAAAAGCTCAGTCTAGAATATGACAACAGTCTTTTGTGATCTCTTAATGAAGAAAGACTTTCACAGGTATTTTTTTGTTTGTTTTCTAAATTGCTTCCAGACCAAGCCATGGCTTCTCAAAATTCCAGTAAACAGGAAAGCTGTAATGAATGATATTTGTAGAATATTCTAAACAATCAAAAGTTTGGCATGGTCAACCTTACTTTCTTGCTTTGCTTCGCTTTTCTTCAGCTGATGAAGAAGACTGCCACAGCCTCTCAAAACAGTCTTCAGCGCTCGTAAACCCCAATCATAGTGCTGCTGTGGTGTCAGAAGCTCCCTAAATTTAAAAACATCAATATTGTAGTAAGCTTTAGGTGACAGCAGCTGAAACTTCTGTTTGGTGAACGAATATGCTTATAATATGGTTGTGAGCAAAAGAGAACTGCTGAGTATTTGTAGCACCATCTGAAATGTATTTCAGAGATATAAGCAATGACACTCTGAAATTTTAAGAGAGAATATATTCAACTGCTAATGTATTTATTTTTGTTCCTAGCAGCATTAATTAAAACCTCTGAACTTTGTTCTAATATGCATACTTATAACCAAATAGTCAGTTGCATTTCAACAATTTCAAGAATCTAAATTCAACACAATGCTTGTGAGCATCTATACACTCACATTCATATTTAGTGAGTATAACAGGGGAGCAGTACTTTGCCACCTTGAGATTGTAACCACATTCCAGCTATTTTCATACCTGAACCTCCCAATATATTGCAATATTTTATTTGATAAGTTAAATTAGTAACTCCAGATAATTGCATGGTACACCATTCAGATTTAAGAGCTGTATTAAATGTAGAACTTTGTCAAAGTTCTGAAGTCAAAGTCATCTGAAGATGACCCCAAATCTGTGGTTTTATGTCTAGTTTTGTTTCTGACACACAGTTCTCCGTAATATGCAAGACATAAAATATTACAGAAAATTAACAGAAAGTATGTTCAGAATGTATCCCCATAGTCATGTGTTGGCATCGGCTAGATGGAGAAGAAACAAGACGGCAGTGCAATAACCACAAAGATCAATGCTACAATAAAAGCAGGAGGGAAAAGAATTAGAAAGGCAACGTGAATAAAGAAAAAAAAAAAGCTTACCTTGCTAGATTAAAAATAGCCACTAATTTTCTACCGAGTATTTTAGCATCCTTAAATCCTTCTGAATACAAAATCACTTCTGCAATGAGTTCATTGTCTGGATGAGTCATAGCAACTGGCCTGAAAAGTTGTTTGAGGTTATCAGGCAGTTTTTGTCTTCCTCCATAACCTTTCCCAGCAGGATTCAGAGTGATAAAAATTCCAGAATTATGATCCATTTCAACCTAGCATTAGAAGTGCATTGTAATGGTATGTTGTCATATGAAACAGTACTGAGAAATGTTGGGTGGACTATGTTTAGTTACAGTGGTCAGTTTTTAGGTTTGACCCAGTTGTTTATAGACTATTTTTATAAGAAGAAAATAAGTTTTGCTGTACCTTTTTGCCAAGCATCTCACATACAGGACTATGTTTCTTCAATGCATGTTGAATTGTCTGAATCTGCATGGATACTGCAGACAGTACAGCTTCCTCAAGTCTATTGAACTCATCAAAACAGCCCCAGGCACCGCATTTCACTAAGCCCACAAATATGCGCCCCATCGACTTCACATCAATGCCCTTAAAATTAAAAAGAAGACTATCAAAATTCAAATAGCAATACAATAATTAAAGACTGTATTCCCATCTATTAAAAATATGTTATTGGAAATATCCACAAATTTCCAATGAAAACTGACAAATTATCAAAAGTATTTCTAGAATATTGCTTTATGAAGTATGGACACATATCCATTTCCTAAATTACAAAGAACCATATTCACCTCATCACAATTAAAAACTAATACTTGTCTTCCAAGAAGTCCACCCAAGGCCTTTACTGATTCTGTCTTTCCAGTTCCAGCTGGACCATAGGGATTTCCTCCAAGGCCCATCTTCATAGCCTGAGTAAGAGTTAGGTAACACTTATCTGTCAAAGGTGTATAAACAAGTTTAGGGGAATTACCCTGCAGAAACAAAACAAATTATATTGATTGGTAGACAGAAATTACTGATTATGTAACTTCATTAACTTCATTCATAAGTCATTAATTTGAAAATGTAACACAATGGTCAAGATTACTGTCTCATTAAGTATGTGAATTTGTTTACAGTTATTAAGTTTTCCTGATTTTATATCAAATGTCAAAGCATTGTGCATTTTTTTTTAGAATTACAGAAAAACACAGAAGGTTCCACTTGAATTTCAGAAGGAACTTCTTTACAGTGAGGGTGACAGAGCACTGGAACAGGCTGCCCAGGGAGGTTGTGGAGTCTCCTTCTCTGGAGACATTCAAAACCCGCCTGGACGCCTTTCTATGTGATCTCATTTAGGTTCCTGCTCTGGCAGGGGGATTGGACTAGATGATTTTTCAAGGTCCCTTCCAATCCCTAACATTCTGTGATTCTGTGAACCCAGAGGAAACTACACTGTGATAGACAAAAGTAGCAAGCTTATTAAAAAATATTTATACGATAATGTAGCTGCTTTCCATACAATTTACATTTACCCCATTGATATCAAGAACAAAAATGATTACACTATTTCTTAGTATTTTCTGTGAAACAGTATGCTAAAGACACAAAGTTGAAAAAATGGCAACAGTTAGGAGGCAACCAGCAGCATGTGTGAAATGAGAAAGTGATTGACACATATATAAAAGCCACCGGGTAAAAATTTAAAATACCACACCTGATATTCGTAAGTATATTGGAGTTCAGCATCTACCATCTGAACGTAACATTTTTGGTCTTTCATATAAAATCTTAGCTGCTTCTTCCAAGCCCAGTCATCAACACTGTGAACCTGAGCTTGATTCAGCTGCTTCACCACATCAATGTGATGAATGATATCAAGGATGAGAGCTTTAAGCTTGAGCTCAAGGATTCCTGATTCTGCAAATAACCACAAAAAAAAAAAAAAAAAAAATCAAAAAAATCACAACAGTGTGGTAAGGAAGATATACGTTATCCATTCTCAAGGTCATTGTGCTGCTTTCTATTACCAGCAGATTTTATTCAGATCTTGTTTCAATTATATATAGAAATACTATTATCTAAAGCAAGCAGCATAAAATAAGATCCTTACAGAAAATGTGAATCATCATGTAATCATTCAGTCATTTAGAAGTAATTTTGTCTGCTTCTACACTCAATAGAGAGAGAGAGAGGTTTTTCTGGAAAGCAATTCATTCCAGGAGTGTTACAGCTATGTTCACTTCAGTGATCACTGTGGCACAATCTGTTAATTGATCTGCTGAGTATAGGAAAACCATACTACATGCATTCTGGAGATTTTACTTAGACTAATTAGGGTGATGAAAGCTCATTAGCAGATAGGGTGCATCAAGTGTACTCTGAGAACATGTTTTTTAATTTAGTTTCATTTGAAAGAAATCCAGTGTGTGTGCTCCTATACCATTCCACGATGGGAATTAAACCAAAGTAAGCAGGGACAGTCAGGCAACTGATTTCAAAATCACACCCATTATCAGTAATAGGCAGGTAATTTTATGTAACTCAACTTTATCAATGCAAATCAAGACAGATTTATGCAATTTCCTGTTTAAATAAACAGAATATTAAATACTATGCAACTACATAGTCATTATAAAGAATTGTATATTAGTTATAGTTTTTATACCTGTACTCCCAGTATCTTCTATACTAGTATCAATGTTTGTATAATGTTCCAGTTTAGCCATGAGTTCTAATTCTAATTGTTGCAGATTATGGTCTTTGATAGCACTTTCAACATCTTCAGTGAACTGAATCTGTTCTGCCAAGGAAAGAATCTTTGGGAGAGAAAGTTAAAATTATATTTTATAAATACAGAAGACATAAAGAAAATAAGTTTTTTAATTCATTTGTAATTTCTTATTATGTCTGATATTTAAAGTATCTTTCTTTTAAAGCCACACATTTGCTATGCTCTTAAGAACAAATATAGCCATCTTAAAACCTGACAAAATTTAGTGAAAACTTGCAATGTAATCTAATACAGCAAGTCCCTTAGCTGTTCTACAGGATGTGGTAGCAAAATTTTAAAAGTATCTTTTCCCATTAAATGATATGTCACGTGGAAACTTCCATATTCTAGGCATGCTGAGCCCATATTCAACAGTCTCAGAGCACCTCTAACTTTTTGTGTCAGTGATCTGCTAATACAGTATCTTGCCCTTCTGGTTTCTAAGGGCCACAAAGACCATTAAGGGACTGGAACATCTCTCCTAAGAGGAAAGGCTGAGAGAGATGGGATTTTTCAGCCTGGAGAAGAGAAGGCTCAGGGAGGGATCTCATAAATTTCTATAAATACCTGAAGGGAGGGTACAAAGAAGACGGAGCCAGGCTCTTTTCAGTGGTGCCCAGTAACTGGACAAGAGGCAATGGATGCAAACTGAAACACTGGAGGCTCTGTCTGAACACTAGAAAACACTTCTTTACTGTGAGAGTGACTAAGCACTGGAACAGGTTGCCCAGGGAGGTGTCCGTTCCTGGAGACATTAAAAAGCTGTCTGGACATGGTTCTGGGTGAACTGGCTATAGGTGGCAGGGGGGCGGACCAGATGACTTCTAGACATCCCTTTCCAACACAACCATGCTGTGATTCTGTGTGATTCTCTGTGCTACTGGTCAAAATTGCATAAAAGAATTTCATATTCATGACTATTTCTGCTTATACAACTCAGCTTTAGGAACTGTATTTTCACCAGATTCAAAAGGGGCTTTTTGTTACTAAGCCTTAGCAGCCCTGAATGTAACATTCACTACCAACTAAGATCAAGATTTAAATCAAATTGAATACATAGATGTTAGATCAGGTGCCATGTAAAAGACTTGAATATTTCAAATATTTCAAATGTTTACAGAAAAATTACAAGAACACATATTTTTAAGAATTTATCTATACTACAAATTAATAAAATGGATTTGTTTGGGGTTATTTTCTTCCAAATCCATATGTATACTTCTTTATGAGATTTCAAAAAATAACTTATTTGGTAAACTTAAGACTACAAAAAGGCATTACTGGATCAACTACTACCTGGGAAGGGAAAAGTGATGGATCAATTGAACCTTGTGATTTTTTTCCAGCATCAAGACAGTCAATTAACATTTTTTTCAGGGTCTCCTTCATCTCCAAAGCCAAACTGTTTAGCCACACCTGGCAAAGAGATTAAAAAACCTCAAAAGTTACATTACAAAATAATTTCTCAAAGATGCTTGAACTATTCTTGAATGTGATTTTCTTACCTCCACATCATTTGACAGAAGAACTTTATTTCCAAGTGGTACAGTTTCTCCTTCTACAGAGTTCATGGCAACTATGTATTTAAAATCCTCATCAAAACTCACACTATTAATGCCTATTAATCAGAAAACAGCAATGAAGTTATATATTGTTCAAGTCAGACATCAATTCCTTAGTGTCTAGTAGCAGAGAGAAAAAAGCTAAATAATCTGTTGCAGACTTTCTGAAGACCCTTATTTCTAAATAAGTACTTTTCACAAATGAAGATTAATGCATTACCAGCAAAAAGTTTCTTAAGATGAGACTGGATAACCAGAGGATTTGTGGACTGTCCTAAGATTTCTAATAAGTCATCATCTCCAATGAAATAGAATCTTGGAAATGCTGAGCGCTTTTCCTATATAAAGACAAAATTAATCAGTTTTGTTGACTGAATTCAAACTTATTGACTTTCATTATAGAAAACTATATTAATGTCAGCTGTACCTCCAAAAACTCATTCAAAGATCTCTGACATCTCTGCAACTGGTCAAGTATGGTAATTAAGGTATTTCTTATTCCTGGCCGGGCATTCAGTGATGTTATCCTGTTGTCACTCTTGATATCTGACATAATGGATCTTGACAGAAAAAAAAAATAAATAATAAAACAACCATTACTATTTTAATAGTAATGAATATGATATACAGGTATATATGTAAATAAAAATGAACACACAGGTAAGCTATATAAATATCTGATACATAAATTTCATTTTTCAGTATTAATGATGAAATATTTCAGAATTTACATCAATGTCTCTCCAATGTAATTCAATAAAATGTTTCTTGCTAAAATTTCTCTACCCAAACCATGAAATTAAATTCTTGACTTTCATTTCCTTCTAAGAAGTCATTTTAACTCAAATCAAGACAGATAATGGTATGTATCTGTCTACATTTCTAAAATGACCTCGCTTTTTAACTCCTTGACTTGTTTGGAACAAATAAACCATCTGTTTCTCCCAAAAGTTAATCTGTGTAGTTTCTTAGTGAACAAAGCGCTTGTCATCAACAAGAAATTGTTACTGAAAAAACAATTACATCACCTTTGCTTCTGTTGACAAGATTGATCTTGTGTTTGCCTGCCTTGTTCATGATCTTTGATGTTTCATGTGATTCCCTTCTACACATGTACCCCAATAAATGAAACTTAAATTACCACCTTTATTCAGGTCTATGTCACTGTCACACATCTGTATCTACTGAATTTTTGTTGCTGACCTTCATCTCCATACATATTCCAATTGTTCATGTTTCACCATGAAGAATGTTCTAACCTACACGTGTCAAAGGCACTACAAAAAATAAGTCGCATTCCATAATACTAACCTAAAGTCTTCATCAACTCTGTTAAAACGAGCCTGTTCTTTGGGCAGAGCTCCACGACCAAATATTGGTTCCAAATACACCCATTTCCTTTGAATTTGGTTTAAATTCTGCAGATACTCATCCAACTCAGCCAGCTTTTTTTCCCAGATGGACACTTTATCTTCAAAACCTTTGTAATACGGAGAGTCCTTGAGGGACTGTAGAAGACAGCGATGATCTCCAACTTGGTTGACTATATCCTTCCAGTCTTTAATAAGCCTCATAGTCTTGCCTTGGCTATCTTCATAATCTGTTAATGTAAAGACAGCTCCAACTCCCCAGAGTTCAAGCTCACGTAATGCTTCTCTGATTGTCACTTCACCTTGGGCACGACAATTCAAATCCTGTTTAAAAGCATAAATAGACTTCATTTGAATCCACAGAGCTTGCAATAAACCTTCCATTCAAAAATATAACATAACGTCTATTTCTATAGTAATAAAAATATAAATGTGCGTACAGAACAAGATAAACTGCAGAAAACATACCATAAAATAAAATATAGTACCTTTATCCCAAATTATTAATACCTTAAGTTCCATTGCTTTTTCTATAATGGCACCCGCTACTTTTAGCAGATCTCCAAATAACAAACCCTCAAGTGTAGTGCCTCGGGGAAGCCCCAGAAGACGAAAGAGGTCCAGCCAATGGTCTGGAGAAAGATGTTCTCCTCTTACATATTTTAGGAGTGGAATTATCATCTACAGGAAAAATGCATATGTTAATAATCCATCTAATCTTCATGAATATTGTATGCTGACATTAGTTTCATTACAGAGTGACATGTTATTTAGACAAAACAAAAATTTACATCCTTAAACTGAAGTATATTTTTTTCAATTCCTGGATTTAATGTTTAGGCGTATAACTCTGAAGAAAATTCATTGCTAAATGTGTTTCTATGTAAACTGTAATGACCCTCCTGTTCACTGTAAGGAACTAAAAGGTTTTCAAAAGTAAGTGAAATGTTCAAAACAGTATAAGAAGATATTTTGTTAAATTTGAACTGATTTTACTGTAAGAACTGAACAATGAGCTACAGAATGAAGTATATTACCCACTAATATCAAACCACATAGTTGCTTTTTTGTAATTAGCATCTTACTTTATATTTGTCCACTTCTTTTTGCAACTTTACTGTCATTACAGTATATTCTTCCATCTTCCTCATTTTGTCATGCCAGTTAAACAAAAATTCTTCAAATAGGTATGTTTTACTCCTGTGTGAAAATCAAATATAAAAAGGTCATAACAATACAGTACTACAACCACATATATATGTCCATGAAAAATAAAGGAACAAAATCATACCTAAAAGTAATCCAGTCTTCTTCAGCCTTTTCCTTAAAACCTTGATAAAACTCTTCATACAATGCCCAGACCGCTGCACAACTCTTAATATCTTGACATACAACTTCTGACAATGAGAAGTCAGGCTCTTCCAATTTAAAATGATGGCATTCTTCACTGAACAAAAAGGTCATTGTATTACACATTATGTTATTCCATTATACATTTATGGTTTAAGAGATGGTATCATATGGAAATAACTACACTTTTTTAAGAAAAGCCACTGGTTTCATTGAAGAACATTGCTGCCAACTGCAATTTTCTTAGGGTCTCCTTCTTGAATAGAAATAATAAATGAATACAAGGGATAACTCTCCTACACAGCAATCTTCTCCCATATTCACAATTATTTTCCATAAACTTTCATTTCTTTCTCATTTATGAGAAAAGTTAAATACTTTGTGCCCCAAAAACAAAACTTCAAAAAAATTTATTTTTAATTTATAGTTTCTTCCTGTTTGGTAGAAAGAATTGCTAATTACATTTACTATCATAACTAAGTGCCAAGCTAAGAATTTAAATAGAAAACTGTCCACTCAAGATTTGCAATAATAAGCTTAATGAAAGTAGGCAGCTGGAGCAAAAATCCTTTCCTTTTGCACAATAGTCTATCAGATAGGACACTTACTCAAGAAATGGGAAAGGTGAGCTCTTGCCCACTTAAGTTACAAAAGGATTGAAGTAATAACTTCCCCTTCTTGGACCAATATCCCAAACCTTCTCTTAGTTAGAATTTCAGAAGTCAGAATCGAGCCTTCAGTGTACAGACTCCCTTATGTGAAAGCCTTAGAGACTTCTTGAATTTTTCATTCCAAAAAACTCTAGAAAATCTTAGCTTGAGAAATTCATGTTATACAAAATCAACAAAAAGGACCCTGAAAAACTAGCTAAACATGTAATACAAATAAAATGCATTTCTTTATATTATCTGTTGTGCTAAAAGTTAGTTAACATTTTCTGAGATACTAGTACTGCAAAAGATCCATACATTAATGAATAGGGTATAGAGGGAAATAAACATACATACATGAGCTTTTTTTTCACAGTTTCAAGTTCATCAAATTCTTTTTTTTTTTCCTTTATGATCTCAGCACTTTTCTCAAGTACATCCTGATCACCTGTTTCAATTATATCATCACTTGGCTTTAACTGTTCCCAACGAGCTTTAAACTTTTCCAGGTCTTGAAGATAAATGTTAATACGTGAAATCACATTTCCTTTCATCACTTCAATCTGTAAAGCAAGAGTTAAAACAAAATTCCTTCAATGGTTTGTAACTACAACTATGATAAAAATCAAAGTATCAACTTCAAAACTTGATCAAAACTTGATCACTACAACTTGATCAAAATCAAACTCAAAAAACTTCTTGTATAATATCCTAAGAAATAGTTCATCTTTATTCTTGGGGCTTTTTTTCTGAAAAAGGGAGCATTAATTTATTTTTGTTTATTCTGTTATTTGAGATTTATTCAGCCTATGCTACCCATTTAGTCTGCATCTTATAGCACAAAGAAGAATAATTACTATATTTGTATGGCATATTGATATCTTCAGTAGGACTTCAAACAAGTTCAGCAATTTGCCTATGGACCGTAATTACAGGACTGCTCACAGTTTAGCAAAGTTGTGTGAAAAGAAAATAACAAGCATCATAAAAACATGACAAAGTAATAAAAATGCTGTCTTTTAACTGTTATCCTGTTTTCCTCAGTTAACCATTATATTCATTAAGCCATCTCTGTCATCAGAAGTACAACAATGTAACATTCATTTCAGCATCAGTCAACAGAAGTTTCACCTAGCTATTGTTTAAACAGTTTAAGTATTCTTCCTTTAAAGGTTTTCCCTCAACTCAGTAATGTTGGTGTTAACACTGAAATGAGAATATTTATGGAGTTAATCTAACAAAAAAGTATTTCGCTAGACTTATTCAAAATAATTTCAACATTTTTAGGTAAAACATTAATCTTTCATTGTTACCTGTTCCGTAATCATAAGCTGGTGGCTTTCCATCATTAATTCAAATTTATCCCATGTAGCTCTTAGGTTATTAATAGTGTCCAAACCTGCACCAGCCACAGTTCGCAAAAGTTTGTTTTTATCTTCAGCCTCTTGAAACAGAAGAAAAATCTAAATTCAAACAGAAAAAAAATGTGTGTATGTAAAAATTCAGCAAATGCTGTTTATGCAAACTACAAACAAGCAAATGCATAAGAATCATCAACTGTGTATGCACAGATTATGTGCTTACATACAGCTGCTTTTTCAACATTGAATAGAGTAAGATTAAAACACTGGAAAAAAACAGTATCTGAGGTATTTTGGAAAATTCTAAATCTTGATCCTGACATGAGATATACAGAAGTGAATGTTTACTATAAAATAGATAAGTGCCTCTTTATATATTGCAGAGGTCCACTCAATCAGATTCAAAAACAGCACCAGAGCAACAGAATCCATAAATATGCATATATGTGTGCTGGGTCTGGCTGGGATGGAGTTCATTTTCTTCGTAGCAGCTCTTACGGTGCTGTGTTTTAGATCTGTGACCAAAGCCAATACTGACAACACTGTAATGTTTCACCTGTTGCTGAACAGTGCTTACAAAGGATCAAGGCCTTGTTTCTCATTCTGCCCCCATGAATAGATGGGGGTGTGCAAGAGGTTAGGAGGGGACACAGCTAGGCAGGGATATTTCATGCCATATAATGTCATGCTCAGCAATAGAATGGGGTGGAGTGGGGTTTAGGTAGGTTAGACATCTTTTGCTCACGAACAGGCTGGGCATAAGTCTGTCCATGGGAAGTGGGGAGTGACTGCGTGCTTGTTTTTGTTCTTTCTTTCCTTCTTTTTTCTTCCATTTTTCCTTCACTTATTGAACTTTTTTTTATCTCAATCCATGAGGTTTCTTGCTTTTACTCTTCCTTTCCCCTTCTTCTGTCTCATCAGGAGAGGGGGAGGCTGTTTGAGTGAGTGAGGAAGTGAGAGAGCAGCTGTAATGCGCTTAGCTGCCTACCAGGGTTAACCCACAACAACACAGAATAACAAAAAGCAGGGATAGAAACACTCCAAAAAAACAGAAATTATATCCATATAAAAGAGCACAATTTCTTTCATCTAAAAATGGGAAAAAAAATACAGGTCTTTTTCACATATTAAAAGACAACCAAATTAAAAAAAAAACAAAAAAAACCAAAAAAAAACCCAAAAATTCTCTTAAACTATGTAAGTCAGAAGAAACTGAAATAAGCACGTACAGTTTACACATTTACCAAAATGTCCTGTTATGTATATTTTCCTTTAAAAATTAAGAGGTAACAACAAGCACTAACGCTAAGGAGCAATACTCTCTTGCAAATTATAGAGAATTAATTATCTTCAACATTCAACAATTTTCCCGGAGTTGCTACAAAATGTAGTTATACCCAACCTAAAACAGTCCTTACTGAGTTAGCAGCCAAACAGTTAAACTGTATCCAAAATAAAGATTAAGCTAAAATCAGATGTCTGTACATCAGCTTGTTAAGTAGGCATCTAAAACTCTATTATCACTAAAGAAAATCACTGAAACCAGGGTCTCAATCATTTAATAATCTCAGGATTACTTGAGATCCCCTACTCTATCACACCTGCCTTACATCCATTGCCCTAAAAGTTATGGGTCTTCTGTATGTCTTGTGTCATATCTGCCAGCCTTGTACAGAGCTGTCAGATATGCCAGGATATCCCCAAAACAGTAGACACCTACATATGAACAACTGCATTGAGCTCTTAATGGAGCTAAGAAATCAGTTCAGGAGGAACAGCCACCAAGCATCTACTTTAGTGTGAAATGGATTGTTACAGGCTACAACTGACTACACTCACTAGGGACTTGATTCAGTTTCTAACAAAGACATGTCTAGGGCCATTTGAGATGTCCTAAGGCACTTATCTAGCCTCCAGGTGCAACTGCAGAAAGGCAGACGCCTCCCAGAACTCCTCTGTTACATCTGCCAGCCTTGTGTGGATGTTGGATGTGCAACTCAATAACTCTAAAACTGCACTTGCGGGCAACTAAGCCAGACTTCTGCTGAGTATATTAACAGCACACACACTGCAGACACCTGCACATACACACCTAAACTCAGATACCTTCATTTAGAACAGCATTCTTTTCTGGATAAATACTGTCCAGCTGGGAAGAGTTAACATGGCCTTTGTAGAATTCCACAATTTTGCAGAACCAGAGTTCTTTAAAGGCATCAGTAAAGGTATGGATGAAAGAAATTAATATTACATATTACATTTATGTTTCCAAAAAGCTTTTAACAGAAACCCTCAGCAAAGGCATTTAAGGAAACCTGGTAACCTTGATATAAGAACAAAGTTCTTTGCACAGATAATTAATTAGGTAAAAGACAGAAAACAGAGATAGGAGGAAATGGCTAGTTCCTGCAATAGAAAAAGGTCACCCATGGAGTTCTGTAGGTACCTGTGCTGGACTGCTTAAGGTTAAAAGAGTTGGAAAATGAGACTAACCTGTGAGATGACAAAGTTTAAAGATGATACTATGTTATTCCAGGCACTAAATTAGTTCACAAAATAATTGTGAAAAACTGCAGAATGAACTTAGAGAAATAGTGACTGATGATACTGGTGACAAATAAAATTCAAGTAGATAACCATAAAATTATATGTATATATATATATATATGTGAAAAAATAAATTTCACATGTACAAGTTGAGTTCTGAGCTAACGACTGCAGTTCAGGATTGATATCTTGGGCCAGTTTTACAAAAACGCTAGCGTAATCTGAGCAGTAGGAAGTAAATCAAATGTTAGGAGTCACAAGGATCAAACGGAGAATAAAAGAGGTAATATTGCTATTTTATAATATAAATCCATGTTTTGTTCATATCTTAAAAATAATACAAAATTCTGTTGGTCCCACACAAAAAGATTATTGCAAAACTAGAAAAGGCTTACCACAGGGCAGCAAGGATGATCAAAGTTATGAGTGGGCTTATGTACAAGAAAAGATTGGGTAAACTAAAACTCTTCAATCTAGGAAAGAGATGGCTGATACAGGACACAACAAAGAAGAATACAATTGTGTGTAATGAAAAGGAAGAAGAAGGACTGATTGGTCCATATCTTTTCCAATGTAAGACTTAAATGGTATGAAGTTAACAGATGACGGGTGAAAACAAAATAAAAGAAGGGATCCTTCATGTAATGGGTAATTGATCAACACTTCACCAGAGGATATTTTGGATGTGTGAGGAACTGCACTATGGACTTG